>NC_044497.1:52132775-52392775 GCF_902362185.1 Chanos chanos
CAAAACATCATAACAGCAGATGCTACTTAATTGCAAGAATAGCGTTTACTTTGAAACAGAACTCTTTATGACATTAGTGATAACAATGTAAATGAGCTGATAACAGCAGACGACCTCTCACTGTGCCTTTCAGTCTGCTTTCTACAAGACATCAGATGTTATTACACTGCAAATCACGGACGTATCTTAAGCTTGGATTCTTACCTCGGTTTAAGGGCAGGCGAATATGAAGCTAGCTACCGATACAGATTTAGTATTCTACCACTAATAAACGTCATTTACACATTTGCCCAAGAAAATCGGTAATAAAATCCACTGGATGCTAATTCACAAGGACCATAGGCTCAAATACGTCATATGTTGTCGTCGCACGCTGTTTTACGTAAATGAAAGAAAAGCTTGCGTGGGGATAATGGGGAAACAACGCATGCGTAACGTAGAATAAATGTAAGAATGTAATTTAATAGCCTACAGTTGATAACAAAAGAGCACCCTGTAAAAATATAGCAAGTACAGAATAGTGCGCCGCATGTAAATTGGGACATGCTCTGAGAACTCATCAGTCAGCCTATCGAAAACTGTCTCCACCCAAATCCAGGTCATGCGGAATCTTGACAGCCGTGGGAGACTGCCAAATCCACATAGTAGCTAGTCGTTTAATTGTAGAGCATGTAAGTGGTACTTCGGTATGCAAGGGTCTGGTTTTAACTTTGCATGATATGTTAGAAGGGATTGAGCCCCACGAGTGAAACTATATAACATTTGTTTGTACGTAAAATCCTCGAGAGATCGCAGACATAGAGTTTTGGATAAGAACACAGGGTATATCAGCGTCTATCAATTTGACGACCTGAATTGACTCGAAATATCCACAGATACCTGAAGGTAACCTCGTAGAGCCCTGTATTCTCAGTGGAACTGTTTGTAATTTTCAAATAAAGATTATAGTTCTTATCGCAAAAAAATATATTTGCATAAAGGAAAACTTAAAAAAAAAAAAAAAAGGACTTCCTTAGGTAATTTGGGACCTGAATGTAAAACTGTAGTATTGAACTGCCTTTATGCATCTCCTAAAAACATGCTACAATGAGATATCATTGTAATACTCTTATATTTTATATGTTCACTTTATATGTGTTCATATGAAGGCTCTGAATATATCAAAATGCTTCTGTATCTACCATACATAGTGTAGACATCACTGAGAAAAGATTTTAAAAATTACACCCCAACCCTCAGTCTTGGAGACTCTCCTTTCATGTTAATGCGCCATGTCACAAAGAAAGAACAGACTATTGTTGTTGCAAACACAACATCCTGACTTCAACAAAACAGAACGTGTTTTGGATCAAATGAAGCTATCGAGCAGCTGGGGTCGTATTGCCGTATGTGGTATGCCATACCAGCATGACACAGTGATGCTGTCATTAAGGCCAAAGGCGGCCCAGCGAACTTATTACCTTTCTCCGACTGACATTAAATAAACCAGTTACTCCTTTAATTATTCCATAATTAAAGATTCGAGTGAAAAGAAGTGTAATATGCTCCTACGCAATAGGTGGCGATACACATCACAACAGTCGGTTTGGAGTGAAAAATATTGTACATCACTTCCGTTGTCCTAAATCTGAGCCAATGGCTTGAGAGCAAGGCGGGCGGTGAAGCGGGAGGTTTAAAGGCTCCCGCTTGCATCACAGCAGAGGTGTAGTAGAAAGTTGTGAATTTTATGTGCTGCTGTGCTTATCCGACCAATACCACGGAGTTAAGGAAATGGCACAAGAAAGGTAACTAAGTTAATATTTCTTGATGCACACATTTATTTTTAGATTAGGATGGGTACGTAAAAAGCTCATTATGATTGGATCGCTGAGTGCCTGTATATGCATGTATATGCTGCCTTAAAACTCGGTCAAATACCTAGTTTCGAAAAAGTGCCGTAATCAATATAAACTACCGGTACTCGAACAAAAGAAGGTTCAGTGTGTATTGCTTAACATGAGTGACCGACAATCGAGGTAGCAAACGACAGCTTAGGGGTTTCAAAGTTGTTCGCGCCCAAGTCTAATGTTGCTCTCTTATAGAGGTACTATGGGCTACCCACACGTCTTCTGGCTTAGGAGGACCAAGCAAATTTCCCGTGGTGGGCTTGCAAACATATAAATAACCATTGGCACTATTATCATTCTTATTCTCCTCAAGTGGTAGATAAAAAGGTGTTGTAGCATACTACTGTTGAGATGGCGCGATCAATAAGAAGCTCGCGTTAGCATGTTAGCAGCCAACTAGAATGCAGAACCAGTGGTGTGTTGGCGGGCATTAGAAAGTGCACAGTGTACACGAAATCAGTCTCAAGTATAAAATGATAATTTCTTAGACATCTAGCCTCTGATGAAATGAACGATGGCATTTCACCCTTGTTAGTTAAAAAACGCACAATTGCACTTTCTGGTTTTTTTTCTGCGTAAAATAAGTCTGCATAGCCACAAAATACTTTTTTGAGGGATGGCAAACTCTGAAAAACGTATCTAACCTTGCTTCATATTCTGTTTGAATACAAGGGCTTTTAAAGAGTTAAACGAGACCGTGGAGGGCTCATTGCTGCGTGCGTCTCAGAGAGCTAAGCGGAAGAAAGATGCTTTTGGGCAAGGTCTTGACACCGAGAACACGCCGCAGGAGCTTATTACGTGTTGGTCACCACCGCACAAACACCCTCGCGCCTCCGTTAAGGAGAAAGAAAACGGAGAGCACATGTTTATCCTAGCCAGACGTCCCAGGAAGAAGATGCATCATCACACGGGTTCGCGGTTTGCACATTTTATAATTATGTGATTTTTAGCAGACGGAGCCTCATAAAATGAAATTATTCATTTCCGACTTTAGGTTTACTAGCGTTGATGATTTTGTAATGTGGTTGCGAACGTTTAATGTTTATGTTAGCGGGTTTGCATTTTACTGTTATAGAAGAGTATTAATAGTCTTAAATTTCGTTTAGGGTTGTGTTGGGACAACCTTCCAGATGAGCTTCTCCTGGGGATATTCCACTGCCTCTCCTTGAAAGACCTTCTCAGGACCTCTCGCGTGTGCAAGCGCTGGCATCGTTTAGCGTGAGTTTTTTTTTTAGCTCATTAACTTTTATGTCCATTTCACCCTAACTGGTTGGACATTGCATATCTTAGTGCAGGTGTGTCTGGAAAAAACTATTTCAAATCCTCTTTTTGTGGAATCAACAGGTTTGATGAGTCTTTGTGGCACAGTGTGGACTTGGCAGGGAAAACCCAGTTGGATGCAGAGCTGGGTCAGGTCCTCTCAGCTGGGGTCCTGAGACTGCGCTGTCCACACACTTGTGTTGGGGAACCTCACTTTGGGCATTCAAAGTAAGCAATGTTGTAACAGATATATGTAGTATTGAGATGAGCCTATACAGCATATTTTCATTCAGGTATTCTTGAAATACCACACTTGCTTTTTGATTTTTATTAATTTATCCATAACGTTTTCCCTGTGTCCTAATCCAATTCTTTACGTGGTTCCAGACAACTGCGTGTCCAGCACATGGATTTGTCCAGCTGCACCATCACAACGCCTGTCCTAGAAGACATCCTGTCCCGTTGCAGGCAGCTGCAGAATCTGAGTTTGGAGGGACTAGCACTCTCTGATGGCATTCTCCAGTAAATAAAAAGCCCTGTTTAAATATGTGTAAACACTTTCCGCCTAGTGCTGCGCCTTTGTTTAATTTATTACCTCTGAAGCCAAAAGCCATTCCAGCGTTGTATGTGTTTATGTGTTCGGTGAATAAGCATTTAAGAAAGTAACCCTGGCTGGTTTTGTTTTGTCTTGACTTGTTTACAGATCCTTAGCCCAGAACCACGAGCTTATCAGACTCAACCTGAGTGGCTGTTCTGGCTTTTCCCCTGAGTCAGTGACAGAGATGCTGAAATCCTGCACGCGGTAAGAGCACACAGACTCACTGTCGGGGTCATATTTGATGGGGTGGCTATGCTTTTGAGTGTCCCATTCACCCAGGTAAGACGGAAGCACAAGGGAACACGGTGCATCCGTAAATTAAAGTCAAACAAATGAACTATTGAATAAAACAAACTAACAAAATAACCCATAACTTGATGATCTCTAATAAACATAAATGCGTGCGTCTTATTATGTGAGTAGCATGGGTTTGGAGTGCATAATAAAAAATGTTGGTTTTTTTTTTTGTATTTTTTTAATTCAGACTGGAAGAACTTAACATATCCTGGTGCAACTTCACCAGCTGTCATGTGAAGGCAGTGACTAACAACATTCCCTCTAGTGTTACTCAACTCAACATCAGTGGTTACAGGCAAAACCTTACCATGGACGGTAAGACTGTTTGCATTATTCAGCTAACAGTTTGCAATATTCAACTAACATTTTGCTCGCAAACGTCTGCAATTTTTATTTTTTTCATTCCCATATGTTTGAAAGAAATTCTTAGTTTCTGTGCATTCTGTGTTTTCCTTAAATCCAGATGTCAAGAGTTTAGTGGAGAGATGTCCCAATCTTACAGATTTGGATTTAAGGTGAGGGATTACTTATGAAATAAAACACATTTGTGTGCAGAACGTGTGCTCTGAGAATGCCTTTGCACTCATAATTGTCTTGGTGGTTGCAGTGATAGCGTGCTTGTGACAGCAGACAGCTTTCCAGTCCTGCAGCAGCTGTCTCTGAGACATTTATGCCTGAGTCGATGCTACCAGATTCATCCAGCCGCCCTAGTGTAAGACATGACGTAAACACACACACGTCACGCAGTTTCTTTCAGTGCTGAAATACCTAAATGCAGAGGATGTGTATTTTAACCCCCTTATTGTTCTTTAGCATGATGTGAATTTTAGATTTGTCTAAAATTTGTCTGTTTTTCGAGTGCGCTGAACTTCGTCGCACATTCTATTTAAGCGCTCACGTGCGTTTTGCGTTTTGACATCTGCAGTGACTTTGAGAAGTTCCCAGAGTTGCAGACACTGGAGGTTTTCGGTCTGATACAGGACAGCTATCTGCCCATCCTTAGTAAAGGCCTGCCACGCATCCAGATAAACACCAGGCCGTTCTCGAGCATCGCACGTCCGTCGCCCTCGACCAGAAAGGACCGCGCCATGTGGGGGATGCACTGTCGGCTCGTGTACAAGCTCTAACGCTGAGTGCGAGGACATTTTTAGAGAAAACACGTTTGATGCAGGAGGTGAATTCAGAAATACATTTGGCTTTGAAGAGTATTCAATAATGATACTTAATGCTGATGGTTACAATGTCTTAAAGGGAGTTTTTGACTGAAATGTTTTAATGTCTCTGAGAATTTTAAGATGCGTTGCCCTACAGTGGAATTAGAGCAATTCATAGTAAGCTTTGGAAGATAAAACTGTAATGCCACGTAAATTCTTTCTTAAACGTCACCTCGGGCGGGGGGGGGCGACACTTTTAACTTTTTTTAGTTTGGCCTGCAATAATGTTTACAGCGTTTTATTACCAAACAGGTCAGATGCCTTGGAAAAAAAGTTTTAACATTTTTCTTGCTGTTACTGAAAAATGAGTCACCACTGACCTTTCATTGACCTCACTGACTATATGGCGTATCCATAGCCTGACAATCCCTTGACTCTATTCCTCCAATAATAGGTTTCTCTCTCTGTTAGAAGCACAAACTAAAGAACAGAGGTCAGGCTTATGTGTGTGTTGAATATTGCAGTTTATTTTTGTAAAGCACATTAGAATGACTGGCCTCCAGCTACCTAATTCATCATCTAGTACATGGACCATGTATTTCTAAACTGCCTGTTTTTGTTTGTTTGTTTGTTTTTTTTACAAAATCTTGTCAGCAAATTACAATCATCGGCCAACTAACTACAGCATTCCAAAGCTGCCACGTTCCTCTTCAAAAGTTGAGCAGCAGTGTTTTATTTGTAAAGACAACTTTCATCTGATTGTAACATTGATAACTTGGATTGACAATGTTGGTGCTGGTATGTACATGGTAATTAATTGTAATTTAAATAAATGTGTTTTTTTTAAAGAAGAAAGAAATCAGTCTGTCATTGCAAAACCAAATTGTAGTATGAACCTTATTGAAACATGTATGTCTTAATCCCAGTTAAACTATGTAGATCTGGTCTCAGTAATTCTGACTGAAGGTGGACATGCTTTCCTGAGTTTAGAAGAGAAGTGGAAAACAGTATCTTGAATAAGGGATTTGCCAATATAATTTTTTTTTTTCCCCCGTTGTGTTTATTTCTTTAAAACTACTCTATTAATGGACATTTTGCTGGCTATAATGCATGGTAAAAGAAATGGTTTGCCTTTATTTTAAGGGGATCAAAGCTGTTTTAAGGTATTTGTTTACAGTGAAAAATAATTAGCATGTGTTAAAAAACAAAACTCCTATCAAGCAAATCACCAAGATATTTACTTGTCATACCGTCAGTTTTACCAGATGTTGATTATTCTGTAGAAAAATTACTGCAAAAAACTGGCTTTGTTCTGTATATCAAAGACTGCTCACTGAAAGGTTTCAAAACAGAAGAATCCATTGTTTATTTTCCATCAAAACAAGGCCCAAATTACTCATCACATGGTCTTGTGTTTTTCGAGGGAAGCAGGGCGAAAGATCAGCTCTGTCTTAAATACAAAAAAAAAATGTTTTGAACATGTTGGCAAAACAGCAATTTCATCTACTCTATGTTTGTTTAGGAATTCTCTACAGAGTGTTGACCCATCAATAACACATTTTAGGTACAACCCGCATCACCCATATGTCTTCAAGAATATTTAAGCATTGAATTCAGCCTTGTTCAACTTTATAATATTGAATGGTGTCATTTTTCTGGTTTTGATGTACAGAGAGCGAATAACAAAATTGCATTCATCTCAACCTGCAAAAATTTCATTGCAAGTTTGGCACAAATTTGCAAGTGAGAAGTACATCAAATGTAATTACTTATTCTTGCCACCTCAAACAAATTGAAACAGAAACTCAAAATTGGTAAAGTGTTACAAACAGTTATGCACAATAAAAATAACTTAACGCTTTATGTTTCAATGTGGAACTTTTCCTTGGGTATCAGAGAAAACCTTGACAGAGAGACCGATTTTACATTCTTTTTATGATATCTTAAACAAACCTGTTAAAACTCTGGCCCTCCAGTCAAGGAACCAGTCTTTCCTTAGAGAGCAAGGTCAAAAACTAGCGCAAGTTCAGCACTTGTCTACAACCAGTACCAGAGATTCAGAAACCCAGTTGACATTATTTGTTAGGACATAGTGTACAAATAACAGTGTCGTTACACCCCAAAAAAAAAAATAGCTGGAAAGCACAACGGCTCAGAAAACACACAACAAAAAGCAGCTAAAACAAAAGTCTTCGAAAAGGCAGCAGCGTCTCACCAAGCGTGCTTTTCCCATGTGGTCAGCAGACCTGTCAGCACATTTACAGTATTTTTCTCCAAGCTGACTGAGAAACCCAGCTTTCGACAAATGCTCCACGCAGTCGTGCATAAACATTTCTCATTTGGAGGTCACACGTTGACGGATTCATATGTACATGTATTGCCTCCAGAAAGGCAAGGGTGTCAATCTAATGGCAGTGTCGTATCTTAAAAATAGGGTAAGTGTATCAGGAGGGCACCAAACTTGGCCAAGCACTTAGCTGATCAAAACTACGACTTTTTCCATTATTAAATACTGAGGCAACACCAAATGGGTGACAGTTGGTGGTGAAGGCAAAGGAAAAAAAACAACAACAACAATAACACATGGCACTGAAACTATGTGACCACACTTGTTTTGATTTATGTCTGGAAAAATGCTTACGGTAAAAAAAAAAAAAATTATACGTCAGTTTCCAGTGCCTGACATTATAAACCTCAAATCAGATCTTTTGAAAAAAGGAGAGAGAAAGGACAAAATTCGGCTTTAAAACAGGTAGATTAAAAGCATGGTCAGAATTGTACTCGGCTCTGTGAGAAAAATACATTTAGAAAAGGAACCTAATGCCAGTTATTGGGCAGGAACCAGTTCCTTTTTTTTTTGTCAATATATGACCTTGCAGCAAAGCTTAGCTCAAAGTTCATGGCTGTGCCTACAGTGACAGAAACCATCTTCAAACTCAAGTGGAAAAACCACAGACTCGGAGTTAAGTAACTACACATTCAGTCACTGAGGATAATAGTCTTGAGTTGGTCATTTTCATTCAAGCTGATTGTTGCAATAGCTCCGTCGTTGAATTCAAATGACGTCCCTCCATCTACCACCATACACGCGTCCCAGCACCGTGATCGCACACACACCCTGATAGGTGAAAAAGAGCAAGAGAATATTTCTGAAAAATTCTCCATTGAACCTGCATTTACAGTAAACATGAAAGCCATTATCTATTTCTTGGCCTCCAACTTTAACATCAAGAGTACAGAGTACTTCTGAGCCACTGGGTCAACTCTTAAGAGTATGTGCCTGAGGAGAGCGTATTCGTTCCAAATGTGAATCTTTTTGAACTGTTGAACTGTTTTTTGAAATGTATCTCCTTGTGGTTTAAGATACATGGATAAAAGGAGTAACTCACTTCTTGGCAAAACCTCTCTGGCGGCTACTGGAAAACACTCTGTTTACGATGGGCTCTCTGACGCTGAAGAAAAGCTTGTCTTCCTCTGGACTGAAGAGGAGAGATTGGTTGTACGCTTCCGTCACTAAAACAGACATCAAAATTAAACTCTATCACCATGCACTTTTTCATTTTTGTAACAGACTAACAGTCTGATTTTTCAAATATTATTTTATTTGAGGTTTTTTTTTTTGGTGCATCAAAATAATATCACAAAGGAAAACTCACCCTCTTCGATCAACTCCTGGGTAAGAGGGATGTCCACACCAGCTTTCACTGTACCTGGAGAAAAAAAAGTAAAGATTTCCAATCATCATTATGTTCAGCACATATGAATAGTATTTATTTCTGTTAGTCATTCATATCCTATGCGTACCTATCTTCAGGACATCCTCAACAGACTGTTCCATCAGTTTGTTGATGTTATAAGACCTGTCCACAAGGAGGAGTGAATGTTACCGTTTCTGAAATGACGGGTTATGGCCATAAACAAAAACAAAAAACGAAAACACGATGCAGGTCGGCTCCGTGTACCATGCTTTAGATCCGGTTCCAGTGCAGATGCTCAGTCCCGAGCTCTTCTGCTTCTCCCACGGTCCGTCGTCGATCGAGATTTCGTAATACGAGGCCCTATGGAGCGAGAGGGTAAGACGGGGGTTGAAGGGTATATACTTCATCCTGAGGTGGACACATCCAAAGCAAGGTCCAGAGAGACGGGCAGGGGGATTGGTTGGAGTGTGCGGAAAAGGGGCGTCGATGAGACAAAACATGCTTAGACGGACGACAATGGCAGAAGGACACGATGCAAATGCTCAGGGAGTCTACGCATTGTCATGACATGGTTAGTTAACATAGGTACCTGGAAGACAGAGACTCCCCTATAAAGATCTCATTGAGTCCTCTGACTGGGAGTAGGTGGGACCCTGATAAGCTGTCATTTGTCGTACCTGTTACCAAAAACGACAAACCTATGTTACACCGGGAGCTATCGGCTCTGGCAAATTGATCTATTAGAAGAGACAAAAAAAAAAAAAACTGACAGATAATGAGAAAAAAAAAAAAAAAAAAAGAAGGACAAAGCACACATATAGAGCAGGTCTCTGCTGCTCTTAAAAGCCGTGACAGAGAGGACAGAGACAGGACGAACGAGTACACGTAGAGCTGGAGAGTGCCGTAGGGGCGCGGGAGGACAGGCAGGGCGTACTACGCAGGGTGGTGTTGGTGATTCGGTGAGCCTGGCTGTGCTGTTCCAGACTAAGCTGCAGTTCGTGCAGGTCCACAGGAATGGGATTAATCCCCGTGCCTTCCAAGTTCATGCGGATTCTCTGCCTCCACTGCCACCTGGTGGAGAGGAGATGAAACGCAAGTGCTGAAAACATCATGAAAATAGGACAAAAAAAATTCCAGATGAGCATTACTGTTAAACTGTTTAAAACTGAAGCGCTGGATGGATGTGTGAAGAACGCGGCTGACGTTGAAAGAGTAAACAGTCTCAAATATGGGTCTTTTCACAAAAAAAAAAAAAAACACGCTGATTGTGGAGATACCTGAAATCCCCCTTCCTGAGTTTGCGCAAAGCCTCAGAAAAGGCGTGTGTGTAACGCACAGGCAAGCAGAGATGGCCTTCTGACCTGCACCAAGGAAAACATGGGTAGATAAATAAGTTGGACATTCAGTGTCTTCACATGAACAAACAAAAGGGGGCACTGTGATAGAAACATGCACTGTTTAGCACTGTTTACTGCCTGACTTTGTCTGTAGTTTACTCTTCTACTTCCTTCAACTATTCTTGCACTTGTCTCTTGTCATTCACTGAACTTAACGGCAGCACTTAACAGTTACATGTTAGGACTACATTGTGCCTCACTTGTGAGTCACTTTGTATAAAAGCGTCTACTAAAACAATAAATGTAAATGTAAATAAATGGATATATGCTTTTTTTTTTTTTTTTTTTACCTTTCTGGATCAGTGTTGACTCCAAGAACAGGTTTGTTCTTATCGAATACTTTACTGGCGACAAGTAGCATGGTACCATCACCTGATGAAAAAGTGGAATGAAACAGATAAGTCTTCAGTTTTTATATAATTCATTTGATTCTACAGAAAAGACGCTGGTGTGTGAAAGGTCATGATCCATGACTGCAACATACATTCATCTGATGTGCAGCACAAAACAAGCAAGTAAAAGCATCACAACTGAAGAGTTTCAGTCCACAGCGGTTAGTTTACTCACACATCATGGCAGCCAATAGCATGTCTGAGCGACTTTCAATAGATAAAACTGTTTGTGTTCACTGGCAGTATCCAGGTTCTTAAGTCATCAGATGTACAGCGTGTTTCAGTAGGAGATTATCTCACACACACACACACACACACACACACACACAGTTGGGATAAAGCAACCCAATGTGATGATCTGGCCGCACCTCCTGCTGATATAATGGCGTCTGCCCATCGAACTGTCTCCTCGTTGTACTCCCCTCGTTTCACAACACGCACCTCTATCCCTTCTTTTCTACAGAAACCAGAGAGTCACATGACTAATATTGGAATATACTGGATATGGTATGCTATATGGTATGACATGGTTAGATTTACTAAGATTTTATCATTGGTATTTAACAGAACCAAATAGGTGTTTGCTTCCTTACTGTAAGTTCTCCACAATGTTCCCAACATTGTGAGTGTGAATGTTGTGACGTTCCAAAAGTCCACTGTAGCTGGAGCCTTTCAAGGCAAGCTATCCTCCGAGATGGCGGTAACAGAATTCAAAATTTGGGGCAGAATTGAGGCAACACAAATCAACAAGAGCACAAAATGTGGGTCATCTCTTTAAGCGCCATTAGTTAAATAAAGGACATTAAGACTTATTGCTAGACTTGGCAGGTATATCTGAGAGGTGTGGCTGTGAGAGTCAACTATTAGGCTAAAACAACTGACATTTAAAGTGCCATTATGTCTAAAAGGGTGTATGTTTTTTTGTGTCTGTTTTATGCAAAACCTGAAATTATAGAGAATATTTTAGGTCATGCTTGGAATTATGGCTGCTTATCAAGTGTAACTAAAAAGGGAAAAGCACAGGCCCACTATTTAGGGGCGTTAAAGTCCTGAAAACATCTGTGAATGATGTAGGAAAACATGTGTGATCAACACATGAACTAATAATTGATATTTTACGGACAATGCCATCAACGCTGTGCTATCCCTTTACATAACGAGTTTCAAAACCAGCTAACAAACCATTTTCATTATATACTTACCAACTGCTTAAGGTCCTCCTCCGATAACCCCGCATAGCGATACCGCTGCTGTTCAAATTCATACCTTGTGGTTTTTGTCACGACGGCAACTTTTGTAGGTTTAAAGCCAGTATCAGCCTGCGTCGCAACGCTGCACGCGGCTGTCTGACGAAAACCGAGACGACTGCAGTAACTCCCATTAAGTACTGTCACAACTGGATTTCCGAAAGAAAGCAAACTCCTCAGGGTACGCTGTGACATCCTAGTGTCTTTTCACCATGAAAACGGTTACCTTAAATTTATAGTCTAATCCAAATGTACTGAAAAGCCTACTTCCGTCGAGGCACCGAACTCGTCGCATCCAGATACCACTGGATTATCTAGCAATGGGCTGAATTGATAGAAACAACGTCATTTCACGTTTAACCCGACGAAACACAGTAAACAACATCAGAGCACAGTTCACATCATATGCACGAATTCAGAATGGGAAGAAAACAGATGGTCTTTGGTCCACTTCGATGCAACTACTGTCCAAACAATACAAGTTATGCCACAGCTGTTTCAAGCAGTGAACGCAGCGTCACGATGGTGAAAAAGCAGAAACTGAATACACCAACAGTGCATGCTATTTTCACACAACTATGTTTCGTTTTGTTTTATCACTTAGTTTAAATGCGTTCTCGCTCTACAGTTTATGGTCGAAAATTATGGCCACGGGTAAGAGCAGCCAAACCCAGAAGTCTGGGATCAGAGAGGGTCACAGAGCTAAAGTCACACTCTGAACCGCACTTTAAGTTCACCGCCAACGCAGGTTAGCATTCCCAGTGGAGAACTTAACCTCATAACAAGTGACACTTCTAGCAGTGTTCAATTTGCCAAGTAAATTTCTAAGAACTTTCCCATGACATATTGGTTAAACTGGCCCTTACCGGTTTATCAACAACAAGTGAATGTCCCGCTACAGAGCCGAACGACTGCTTAACCTATTTGTCTGTTTAAATGGAACACTACGAAGCTTCGCACTGACCAAAAGTAACGCCACATCCCACAAACATACAAGTCGCCATATTTACGGCACGTAACGCGCGTGCTTAGTACGTCATTGATTCAGAGGAGTGGGCGGAGTTGTTGTTCACTGTCGTGAAACGTTTATGTCTGAAGTTTCGTTTCAGTGTTGTCAGCAGGAATGAGTCGAAGTATAGACTGATAAAAAAAAACATTGGCTGCCCGAATTAATAAGAGAATGCCAATTCGAAAAGAAGTTTAAGTTAAGCCTCGACCTACACAGAGACAGACGGATGGGTGACCCTTCTTGCATTCCAGGGCATGTGTCGCCTGGAACATGTTACTAACATTATATGCCACCTGGAAACTTATTTTGTGTTAAAGGAATCAGTTCACCATGGCCCATCGCCAAAACATGATGAGGAATGACCGCAGACCTCTGCCCAAGATTGATCAAAAAACCTCTTGCAGGCAAATAATGCGTAAATCATCAGCACTAAAATCAGGTCGTAGTGTAAGAGATATTACCAGTGTTTCCAGCAAGAATGTGATCAAAGGCTAAGTCGTATATTACTTTTTAAATTCACCTGCCTTTAATGCTGCAGTCCAGTCCTGGCACGTGTCTTTGCCCTGTGTCCCATTCAGTAACTCAAGGGCAAGTACTTATCATTTCCAAACATTACGGAGTCTTGTAGTTTTCCTTTATGCCTGATGAACTGGCTGTCTTTTTAAGGCAGGTTACGGACTGCACTTGAAGGTAATCAGACCTCTAAAGTGTCAGTAAAGTTTTGCATAACCACAGTGTACCAGATATTTGTACACGAAAAACGTAATGCTGCACTGTTTTACAACGTCTGTAATAACTTTATAATAAACCTACTTGTTCAACAAACTATCCACCTATCAGAAATGTTAAATCCTATTAATGATCCTGTTGAATGAAAGACACAAGAGGTGATCCAAACATGATAAATCTCAAGAAAAAAAGAGAGATCACTGGTAAATATATATATATATATATAGAATTGTCCGTGAAATTATAAGCAGTAGGCAGTTTGTAGTGGGATAAGGGGGGGATGCCTTTCCCCTTGTTAGCAAGATGACCAAAACGCATCTCCCTTGTTAACCTGCCACCCCCTTATATACTCCATAGCAGGGGTGGGCAAATCCAGTCCTGGAGGGCCAGTGTCCGGTTTTTGTTTTCACCTCTTAGTTACCTGTCGATTTTCACTTTGAAAACAGGTGTTCACACTCTTCAGCCAATCACAGATTGTATTTAGTTAGCAGACAAGGTCCTGGCCCTCCAGGATGGGGTTTGCCCAACCCTGCTCTATAGAGGAGTGTCAGTGACCATTGGGCCACTTCCCCTGTTGGCCATTAGGCCATCCCCCCTGTTAAAAAATAACAAATCACCTACTGACAATAAGTGATAAAATTTTTGTTTCTGAAAAAATATCAGTCTTCAGTCAGTGAACAGCCATACACATACTTTACAACAGATTTGTTTAATATTTTAATACTTTTTGAGAAAAGCCTTGTTTTAGTTACCAAGGTTTTCAGCACGTTGTCCCTCAAAATATTCTCATGGTAACATTTGTTAACAAATCATTTTTCCATCACCTTGTCGGGGGAAAAATAAAATAAAAAACGATCACATCATAGCTTTGCTGAGTAAAACCGACTAAATTCAACTTTGGGGCCCAAAGCTCAAACTAAGTTCACTCAAAAGACCTGTAAAGTAATCTGACTTATCTTTTTGTTTCAGCATTTTAGGCGACTTTTTCACAGTGTACGTTGACACATCTCTTACTTTTTTTTTTTTTTTTACTGTTGTTAAGAGCAAGATTGTTGTACATAAAATGTAGGGGGTAACAAATATTTACAAATATTTCAAATTATAAACTAGATGCTAGTTATATCTGTAGTTTATGCTGCCAACCCAGACAAGATAACAGAATTCACAGAAAGGTCAGTGATTGTTTATGATGTAAACATTTTGAAGTTAAAGATATCCATGTGTTTTCAGTAGAGTAAAAAAATACAGATTTCAGTGCACGAGCATGGAAACTGAAAAGAGAGAGAGGTAGGCTGTTGGAAAAGCATTCAGTGATGTTAATCTTATGCTTGTAAGTTTATCACAGTTTTATTTTTCCCCAAATGAAAATATGCTTAAAAGAGGAAAATACTTTTTGCAGTATGTCGAGAGCCAAAGCTTGTGAAATATTAAGCATATCTTAAGGTAACTCAAGCAACGTACCGAAAAAATGAATTCTATTAATATACGCAGCTTAGAAAAAAACGTGAAGTAAAAATGGTTGAGCTACTTCATTTCACAGTTGTGTAAGATTGAGCATTTAGGTAACAAAATAATAACAATAATTTCTGTAGTACAAAAGTCCATCCCTAACATTTATTTCCTCACCTGAGCCAATGCATAGGACACATTGCGGCTCTTATGAAGCAATATAAAGTATCAGAAGAAATTACATTCAAATAACCTGTCACCAGCATCCCTTGTTTATCTTCCCAAAACAGACATTTTAAGAAAGTTCTGCCAATATCGTGGTACCGAGTACAAACTTCCTTTGGCAAAGGAGTTTGCTGTGGTTCAAGAACGAAAAGCTTGGCTGGTTGCGCTGGGTCCGATTGTCCAGGAGCCGACTGCTCAGTTTCGATACTGTTAACACAGAACAAAGGCTTTCCAAGGCGCTGGAGTGACACGCAGCGACAACACGCGAACCACATCAGTCAGACAGAGATGCACGCGGGTCATCGAGGGCCAACTTTGGGATAACTGTGCTTCCGACTGCAGTCCACTGGAAACAAGAAAGCACATTTATGAATACAAGTGACTTAGAGACGTCAAAAGGGATTACCACTAGAGTGTCATTAATACTGTGGTCTATTACAGGTCAAGTCCGTCCAAAAAGGTCCTTATGTTCATATAACCTCTTTGGTCCTATATTTTATTGCATCACATGTAGCTGAGCTGGACTTTAGCCAATGCTTATGAAACTACAGCAGGGGTGTGTGTACGTGATGTTGGGCTATTTATATTCCACTTCCCATACTGCCCTCTGGGTAACAATGTCTGGGTAAGAGGTTGGCTGAGTAGTAATGGAAATAATTCAGGACTTACTGAAGTCACACGCGCACATTTAATGAGAGAAGGCGTAGAACAGCATAGAAATATAGATATTAAATAGATAGATCTTGGTTACAGTTACAGTATAGGCAATGTAGAAAACCACACCCTCTATTTTAAGATGTCTATTTTTGGAGGACTATATATGTACATAAGCATAATATTTTTTTTTTATTTTGGTACTCTCTTCGGTACCTCCTTGCACTTGCCCCCCCCCCCCCCCCCCCCCCCCCCAATTTCTTTTTTTTTTTTTTGTAATCCTTTATTAGGATACCATCTGCCCTTCTTTTATTTATATATTTCTACTGCCAAACTGAGGCTTATGGAGGAGTGCCACCTGCTGAAAGCCACCCCAGACACGTGGTCTAGAGATCTGAACACGTGACTGTCCTTCAGGACCAAGCAGAGGATCTGGCATCCCCAACTGAAATATTTTTAAATGAGCAGGGTTTGGAGTTCCAGATTTTTAGACGTATACCCTGAGAGCATGAATGTTTACTTAACTGAACCGCAATTAAGAGACAAGAGACAAGTTGAAACACTGGCCTCATATGAGAAGTTCATCTTCTCTGACATGTGGGTTCAATATAACTTTAATTTCTGCATTTGTCAGGTTAAAGTCATAATTAGTTGGTTTCTTAGATGTTTTTTTTTTTTTAATCAAACGCTTTGTGTATTTCACCACAAATATTTCCAAAACAACCTAAAAAAAGACTTACCACTTCGTTAATAGCAATAGCTGTCTTGACAGTAAACTTACAAATAAACAGTCTTTTATATGTCAAATAGTTAAGAAAAAATCTATGTTTGGACAACATACAGTGCTCATTCATTCTCACAGGGGGTGGGTAAAGGCATGCTGCCTTTTAATATTGGTCAGTAAGACAGGGTGTAACTGAACACCCACCCTGTCAGCCTGGGTAAGTACTGCATTGCTATACTCACTGCATATTTAAAAGGCAACACATGAAAAAAACAAAAACAAAAAACGAATGTAAAACATAAACCGCACATAAAAATATATTCATAAATCTTGGTCTGTGGAAATAAGATATATACAAAAAAAAAACCTCATCAACAATTAAATTATAAAGGAGGCAATCAAAATAAATCCCCAAAACAAAAAAAACTTCCCTTTAATTTGACAAAATGATATTTTTTAAAAAAAGGTTGAAAGTGCACATACACACTTACCCATTCTCATATGTGTTTTTAAGACTTTTTCTTCTTTCACTGGTTGCCTCCTGTCTTCTTCCTCTTCCTCATCTTCACTGCTGCAGTGTCCCTCCCTGTCCCGAAGACCTGCGCTGTCGCCCCCTAACCCCGCAGCACTGCACCGCAGGGCCACTAGCCGATGGTGGATGGCTACGTATAGGCGAGCGATGTCCTTAGCACTGGCCTGAATGAGGAACACTCGGACCGCGTGGCTCTCCAGGTCTGTGGCCGTTACCTGCAGGTTTCTGCGGGCCGGCCGTCGAAGTTGCGTGTGAGGCCAGAGCTTCGTGTTCAGAATCACTTTTAAACTTCCCTGATGTCTCATCACTGTGCCAGGCAGAGAAAAACAAAGCCGTTAGGAAAAATGAAAAAAAATGAAAGAAAAAAAAAAAAAAGCTTGAAAGATTGAAGACCAAAATGAAGAAAAGGGACTGGCAGCTTTTTTTTTTCCGTCATGGTAAAACACTTGCCTATCCTTGACTGCAAGGTGCCTTTGGTTCCTATTGCCAAGTCGTTTAGCCGTAAAACACCTCTCCCTCGCTCGCTCCACGACTGGGTTCCCTTCTCCAAAACAAACAGCTTGCACGTCAGCTGAAAGAGAAGGTTAAATTGTTCATTTATTTATCACTTGTATAACAATGATATACAATAACGTGGCGAAACAGAAGATTTCTACTGGAATTTAAGTTCAAACACATATAAATGTGACACGCCCACTTTGGTCAATATCACTCATGTACAAAAAGATATAATTGATTCAAACCTGAACAACATTGCTCTCTTTTTCCTCTCCTGTGAAGACCTGGACCTGTTTGAGTAGACAGCGCCGCCCACAGGAGGCAGTGTAGGCTGCAGCAGACTCCCAAAGTGTGCGCCTCACAGCCACTATCAAAAAGCAACGCAGTGAAATAGCTTTTAATAGCTTTAAACACAGTGTTGAAACAGCCTCACGCTTTATAAAGAGTATATATAAACATGCTGATTATCAGAAGTTGTTTCTTTATTTACTTGATGCTGCTGGGGAAATACAGAACAGACAAGGGGTTATACCAGGTTGTATCCACTCTCTTGCGTAATTCATCATTTCATGTTGGACTACTCACTTATAGCCTGCTCTGGTGTTTGTGATGAAAAACAATGCAGTTTTGCTTTTAAGTGCTTACTCACTGGCTGCAGGTAAAAGGCATTCTAACAAATCATGTCTGAAATTTTTATCTGATCTAATATTTATGTTGCCACAACAATGCAATCAGTATGTGCTGCAATGAGCCTGTGTTTAACAGAACAGCCAGTAGGTGGCGACAAAGCACCATTCATTATTTTTTAATCATTTGCTAGAGATACTGACTAATGCATTCCCAGCCAGTTGAAAGGCATCACGCAAGCTACAAAGTAAGTATAATGCCAATACAGAGATCTAGAAAACTCATTCTGACACTAAAATAATCAATTAGACGCATATGAAATGTACTAAACCTCATTGTTTAAGTAGCTCTGCTTCACTTACATTTATGAGTCAGGTCTGAACTGGAGGATTCTGAGTCCGAAGAACTACAGTCAGAATCTGTCATCTCTTCACTATATGGTGTTTTTGTTGGGCTCTGCAATTGGGAAAAGGATGTCATTTCAAGGAAAACATGCTATTTTTTCTATAAAACTATCCTAAAAACATCTCTAAAGCTGATCTGAATATTTATCAAAAAACTTCATAAAACCATGAAACCACGAAACCACTCACCAGAACTCGTTCACTCATATTTTCTCCAAACACAAACTGGACGCCCTCAGAAGCAGATGTGTCAGTCGCAGAGAAATTTCTGCAAGACACAGAGAGAGGTCAGCCGGTGCACGCTCACAGCTAAGCCTCATATGACATCTGACCCTGACTCTGACAGGCCGTCGTGTTTTTCTATTTTTTTTTTATGTGCATGCCTCAGCACAGGGCCCATCTGACGAGCAGCTAATATCTGTCTGTTTCACTCAGCTGACCTGTTCTCCTGAGGCCATGCCCTCTGGTTTAAGGCACAGGTGGAAGAAGGTGGATCAATAGTAACTCGAGATAAGTCTTCAGCTGCTTCAAGGCTAACCTGGAGAGCAACATAAAACATAAATGCAAAACTTGTCAAAAAACAGTTTCCATGGATCTATGAGATTCAGTCAGATAACATAAAACTTTTTTTTTCCAACTGGTAGGAGCAAGTTAAGCTGTTCCGTATGGAAATTTTAAGTTGTAAATATTGGAGCAGACTCTGACAGCTAAAACTACTTCAAACCAGTTTGGTTTCAAAGTGCTGTCATTCCTTAGGTTATTACGGCGAATAGTCATGAGTCAAATTTGACCGAAAAAGGGAAACGGGTCAGTTCAGCAGAATGCCGTGTTCAGTTACAGAGAACCACACAAGCTCAAATGCATAAAGAGGTCACAGAGTCCTCAAGATTTCTTCCAGCCCATGTGCGAGCATATCTATCTCTGTCGTAGTCTCGCTTGTGCAAACAAGAGACGGAGAGCCACTTTTTTTTGTCCTCAACACCTTGATGTGAAGTGCAAGCCTGGGGATGTGCTGGTGAGACATGCTGGGTAAGTTCAATTGCGCAATACCTCTGTAAGATGGGGCAGGACTTGGCTCTTCCAGGGCTGAGGGGCTACAAGAAGAGCTGGTCTCAACAAGGTCCTCCTCACCTTGACTCGCGGAAGCACTGCAGACATACAGATTTTAAAAGATTGACTTGATACTTTGTTTTTGGTGTCTCATACATGACATACATTATCATACATAACTGCTGCATGTAACATTTTTTTTTTTTAGCATTGACATTGACTTAACAACAAACAAGAGGTCCAAGAATAAATATTAACCTGGGCCTGGGGAAACTTTGTTGAGGTTGCACATGTTTGAGGGCATAAACACATTTGATCTTGAAACTATATGAGAAAAATAAAAAACAAACAAACAAAAAAAAAGAGGTGGAGGGTTATCAGAAATGTGAGCAAACTTTAATTACATCTTCTAAAAACAGACAAAACAATCAATCAAAATGCAATTCAGCAGAATTAGAATGTAAATATTAGGAACAGGTTGTGAACATTCTGCCAACTGCTACTGTACAAAATCGTCTCTGATGACTGACTGTCCTTGGGGAGATCCCCTAGACAAATTATTACTGCTGTGAAATTTATGAATGAACACGAAACCTTTAGAATATGATACTCTTCCGTTATTCGAATATGAGGAACAAAAAAGCTCTGGCCAATGGAGAGAGAGAGACAGTGGTCGGTGCTGGATGACTCCTGAGCTGTGACAGTGATTTGTCATTAGCAGGTGATGATCTGCCCAGGGTTTTGAAACCAAAAACGGGAGAGGGAATCTGTGGCAACCCCCCCCCCCCCCCCCCCCAAACCCCCTCATATGCATGTGCTGTTTGATTCCCTGGACTGTCTGTCTGGACTGTCCACTTCCAGGGAGTTTGTGGAAAGGGGGTGGGGGGAAGGGGGGTTTGTGACCTGAATTCCAACAGGCAATATGACAGCTCTACTCTATTCTGTATGTGACACATTCTACTGCAGTGACAACAGCTTACCTACGCGGCTTAGGGAAAAAGAGAGTTAACCGCGGGGAGAGCAGCGGCTAAAAGAGGGGACAATGAGAGCTCTGAGAGCGGCGCTGCGGCGAAGGGAAAGTTACACACACCTGGCAGAGGCGGGGGGAAGGAGAGGGAAGCCGAACGAGCTCGTCTCCCGTTGTCACTCGGCCCTGCCAAAGGCAAAGAGAGCGTCGTGGCTATTATCCTGTCTGTCAGAGACTCAAAAAGGCCGTTACGTAATAAATTTGCCTACACTGGCCGTAACAATCAACAAACATAAATCACGCCCCTTTGGGGCCCTCCCCCGATCAGTGAAATGTCATGAAGAGAAAGGGGTTTGTACATTAGTTTGTATATGAGCTACGGAGTTCAGTGATGGCTCAAGCTATTGCCATGGTTAGGGTGACAGAGTATTACAACTCCATATGCGAGCGCGAAATGTTTGCACTGCTAAATGTATGTGGTTCTACTAACTCACCTATTCTGGCCCGGTTGCATAGACTTGGGTACGTGAGGGATCGAATGCGCTTGCTCACTCCAGTTCCCACGACTGTAAAGCACACAAGAGGTCAATGAATTTAAAAATGAAATCTTTCATCTCATTCATTTCACTTTTTTGTATATAAATATATACACACACACACACACACACACACACACACACATACACTGTACCCTTATATATAGTGTGTGTGTGTGTGTGTGTGTGTGTGTATATATATATATATATATATATATAAACACACACACACACACACACATATACATATATACATACATGCATACATATATATATATATACACACACACATACACACACACACACACACATACATATGTGTGTGTGTATATATATATATGTACACACACACACACACACACACACACACACACATATATATATATATATATATATATATATATATATATATATATATATATATATAATTTTTATTTTTTTAAGCCATTCAGAGATGTAATGTGTTGAACTGGATCAGTGCCTACCACTCCCATCTTCACTCTCTGCTCTTCTCTGAGGAGAAAATACACAGAATTTAGATTTTTTTTTTTTTATCAAGGATGAAATATTTTTCATTAGTTCTGCCTGTATCTGTAATGTTTCTCTAGAGATTGCAATGTTACCTTTACTGGCGTCGGGACTTTCTGAAAGATGAACACAGGTGGGGCAAGCACAGGTCGGTCTGTAACAGAGTAAAATAAAACAGACAGAAATTCAGATTCACACATATTAATGACTTGTTTTACAAGACGTGGCTCTAATATATTTCAACATGAAACATAAATGCAAAACTTGTTAAAAAAAAAAGTTTGCATAGATCTGTGTGATTCAGCTCAATAATATAAGATTTGCTTTTTTTTTTTCATTTGGTAGGAGCTAGCTTAGATGAGAGAAAGTTGTTCACCCATAATTTTCTAACATGCGCCTATTAGTATATTCTGATATATGTGAAACTTTTGGAGTAAAACAGGGTGGGACACACAGATAAAGGTGTTCTCTGTTTGCTTGCAAACTGTGCAATTAAGAGTCTGGAAAAAAAAAAAAAACGCACAATGTCTGGAGAAAGAACAGAAGACTGCAAACAGCGTCAGAAACGCTGGCTTATGGATGTGCCTGTAAAGTCCCACCCTGGGTTTTAGCTGAATGAATGGAAGCCTTCAGTTCCACAGGCTCTTACGCAACACTCTGTGAAGCACACAGGAGTGGGAACACAAGTTCTCTGGAGCTTGGAGCCAAGACAGAGACACTCGACTTGGTCCTGATTCCAACCCAGACCAGCTCAGGCCTGTCTGCGGTCTAAAAATAAACAGCCTTTGTATCGAAGCCCTCACTGAGAAGGCAAGATTCCTCATGCACCATAAGCCACACACACACACACACACACACACACACACACACACACACACACACACACCTACCCCTCGGGGTTTTCAGATTTTCCCTCAGGTTTCGCATTAATGAATTAATTCACCTGTTTTAATACCTGTTTAAGTTTACACAGCAATCTAACTGGGCACTGATACTGCAAGTCAGAGAATGATTTACTGAAGGTACTGTAACCCTGATGAAGTTGTTTGTTTTTAAAAAACTTAAACGCTTTGGGTGGGGTTTTTTTTTGTTTTTTTGTTTTTTTACTTCAAAATTGATATAGATATAGACATATATGTGTTCATAGATATAGACATAATGGGGCAAACTGAAGCGTCACAAACAATTATTCATTCCATTGACGTAAGGTAAAACCGTCTGACCTCTCCTGTAACAATCAGATCAGGGTACGCGAAAGATTTGAAATCTCATTATGTTCAGTCAACCAGCAGCAGGAACCCAGCCGCGCAAGCAGAGCGGCAGTAGCGTAGCGTAACCCTGCACGGAAAGGCTCTTGATCTGACACTAAATTCGTGTTCACGTGACAAGCGGGGCACATTACGGATCCGTGTCAGAAACACAAGCGGTTGATATTGTATAGCAGTGTTAGTATGTGTCACCCGCTCTTCAAATGCCACACATCTGAGTGAAGAGACCGCGTCGCCGCAGAATTTTTTTGCATACAGATCAAATAATATCGCTCTGCTGCCTTTCATCTTCGGTTTTGTTTTTTTTTTTTGTTTTTTTTCTGCACAGTCAGTAGTTCTGTCTTTTCTATATTTGTATCAGCCCCCCCCTTCAACTCTCAAATGTGGGGCATTATATAATCAAATTCTACACAGTCAGGCAAACATTCCTTTAGTTCATTGGTACAGATCTGTCATCTTCATGAGTGTGGGAAGAGGAAAGATGGCTTGCAGCTTGTTCTTCTTCATCCTCGTCTTGCGATTAGGTTTCGAGATATAGCCTGACGTTTTATATGTCCTGTTTAATGAATAGTCATCTGGTTATTGTTTCTCAGAATTAGGTTACACATCATAGGCTTTGCCCAAGAAATGAGTCACGAACGAGAGCTGTGTGGCAGACAGATGAAAGCAACTGCGCTGTCTGTTTTCACCAGTCTTCTCCTTTCTGCTGTGGGATTTCATATGTGCTTGTTATGTTACATCATCAAAATGAGGGTGGCTGTGCAAAACCCGTGCAAATTGAGCCGTCGTTTCAGGCCGAGCTCTGCAGAGGCACTCCAAGAGTGACTACAACGAGTTATCATTCCAAATCAGAAATGATCCAAAAAAAAAAAGAGAGAGAAAAAAGAAAAAAGAAGTGAGATATTTCTGCGTCATGATTTTTGTAGAATTTTGTTGCAAATTGCTGTAGAATTCTGGGTATACAACTGAGGGCTATTTGTGGAGAGCTGATCCTTTGATCACTTTGAGCAATCAACACTTTTACACAAAGTTAAGGTGACCGTGTTTGGATCCTTAACAAATAATCGCAAATAAATTTCTTTCTCTTTTTGAAAATGATTGAAATAATAGTCCTTTTGTTCTTTATCTGACTCAGAAACTTATTTTCCCATTGTCATCTTTGTACACAGTAAAAAAGAAAGGGGGGGGGGTATTTAAAATAAAAGATTTATTGACCGTTTATGTTCTTTTGTTACAAAGACAGTGACACAAGAACAAGACAACAGTTTTTGGAAAAGACATGTTTGGTTTGAGCAACGATCAGATGTTCAGTGCAGAGATGAATGTACGCATCACTGGTCAGATATCATACTGTAATAGCACTCGTGATATCAAACCGGCGTGAGCCAGAAAAACTACTGTAAACGGGCCCTGCGGTATTATTGCCTCTGGAAGGTCAACCGCTTATGGCTGAAAATGACGACTGGCTGAGTCATACAGCACATGGCTCTCAAATCTAGGACTGAGGTGACCACGCAGACAGATTACAACATCTAGTCAACTAAACGCTCTCCTTTTTCTGCTCCTGCTGAATGACCATAGTTGTCCAAGCTAAAAAAAAACCCACACTGCACAGCCTGAACTTGGAACAGCTGTTCACTACCTCTGTAAAACATCAGCAACAACAACAACAACAACAACGACAACAAACCCACTTTCTGAACACGTTTTGGACGGTTCAAACCTTATCTGACCTTATATAATTTATCATTGCAAGCTTATTATGTGATGTTATTGAAACGTTCCAGTGAAAGCTAGTTTTAGCTTGTTTTGTTTCTGTTCCGTTCTTTCTGTCTTCGTTTGGGCAGAATCTTAATTGGCCTATAAAAAAAAAAAAAGGCAATCTGTGCCTCTTTTCTGGCACTTTCTCAAGCTGCTGTAAAGCACGATGCCAGCTGTGGCTACGCTCCACTAACCACTGCCCTCCGTTAGCGCCCACACTTCCAACTATCCACAAACAGCAACACAATGTCCCAAAGTGAGCGGATGGGGTGGGGTGGGGGTTGGGGGGGCGGGAACACTTTCCCTGCTGGTTCAGACCAGGCCATACTGGAGTAAGCCATACTGCCCTTCAATGTGTGAGGAGGGAGAGAAAGAGGTCCAGGAAAAACAATCACTCCACACAGGGTCCAGACAGCTGCCCACACATCACTCACCCTGTGAACAATGGTTGCCTGCCCGGCCAGCTCAGCTAGATCACTCCCCGCTGTCCTGCACTCTGCTTAAAAGAGAGGGAGCATTCAAACAGCATTTGGCTCCAGGCCTGCTGTGGTTTAAACGGTTTCCTTAATTTTTTTTTTTTCCCTTTTTTTCCAGCCCAAACAAGAACAATACAACAATAGTTTACTTTCCCCATCATCTGCATTTACTTAAGAAGCCCTGTAAACTCAAGTGGTTCAAACATCCAAAGAGACTCTCAACTCAAAAAAAAAAAAAAAAACACGTACAGGAAACGTGCTGAGCACGGAACACGGTGACCGCGTCCAGATCGGGTGAGCTGAAGTAGACACCAGTTGCACCCGACTCAGCAAAAACACGGTCATTTCACTAGAATACCACCCATACATGTTCCAGATTGTCTCTGCAACTTTGTCAAAGTCCCTACAGCCCCCTCTTCTGCTGAGCTTCGGGCTCGTACAGCAGAAAGAAGACTGAAACAGAACACTTTATGTTGGGCCTCCGACAGACAGTTATAGGAGATGCTTCACTCCAATGGAATGTGTTACCACTAACAACAACCTTCGGTTAGGGACGCAGTATAGTATACACAATAAAAACACTTAAAACCAGGGGTCTGATACCACAAGAGGGCAATTGTCATGTCATTCCTATCATATTTGTGTTATGGAAATGACTTTTAAGGAATCGGCCTCATTAGAATGATATTTCATGTTTGTGTGACAAATATATACTTTGTGTGTTGTTCTATTCTTAGCAATGTTGCTTGCTTTTCGCTTTTCTACTTATTTAGCTGTGATCTAATTCATTCAGGTCGCCAGGGCTAGGCAACAACACTGAGTACGTCTGTCAATCTCAGCACTCATGAAATGGCTTTTATCTTAAATTCTCTTGGGAATAAATAATCTACACTGAACAGAAATATTTAGGAGACCCTGTCTCTGTGTTTTGCTGTGTCCTGATTTTTGGATGAATTTCTTGATTTCTTCTCTCACTAGATGTAGGTTTATTCAAATTCTTGTGGGCACTGAAACACTCAATACAATTTACAAGATATTTCCCATCCTTTTGAAAACAATTCATCGATCATTAAAAGGAAATGAGTTTAAATAGGTTCTGCATTCCTGCTTAATATCATATCTTTCAATGTATTCCAGTTGAGACTGGATAAAGTAGCATGTTTATGGTCTCATCAGATATGTGACCTAAAAGACAAGGGTGCCAGCAGAGATAAGAGAGAGAGAGAGAGAGAGAGAGAGAGAGAGTTTGATAGATGTAAACAAAGCACTCTGTGCTGATCCTAGACTAGGGCAGACAAGTTAAAGCTTCTGACGCGGGACTGGAGTAAGCCGCTCTGATCCAGTCGTCATTTTCATAAGAGGATTCTATCACCTCCAGTGAGTGAAAAAAAAAAAAAAAAACCTCTCCTTGCCAGACTAATCGCATCCTTGCATGGATCACCTGAACGCATCTCATGTTTCCCTCACACACTTCTCTCTCTGTCAAATAAGTGAGAGGATGGGGGGGGGGGGGGGGGGGGGGGGGGTCTGTCGGATAGAGATCCCGACCGAGGCCCTTGCCTTAAGGGGAGAATGGCTTGAAGTGACATGAACTGCTGCTGTAGTGTTTGCAGGGTGTTGTGAAGACATGCTTCTGTAAAAAGTTACTGTATAACCACGGTCCGTTCACATGCACCAAACAGGGGGTCAGCTCACATTGAAATGTGCCACACAGGGGTGGGGAGGAGAATCCTCGGGATACGGGGGGGCCGCAAGAGATTACTTCAGCTCTGATTTCAAAACTCCCCCTCTAAGATACTAAGGTAAAAAAAAAAAAAAAAAGGAGGAAAGGTTGGGTTTACAGTGCATTGCTCAGACACATGTTGCTCCAAGCGATGTTGCAATCTACACATAAAGTATACAGAGAGAGAGAGAGAGAAAAAAAACCCTTATCTTGAACATACAGTCTTAAAATATAACACCCACAAAACGAGATATGTCCGTTTGATTGAATCAGCTGCTGAGAAACTCCTCCAGAATGCAGTGTCTAATTGCTAAGCAACAGAACTATCAACGAACTTCAGATTTTAAGATTTTTCACGGTTTGAGCTGGTAGTTTGTGGAGTACAGCGGATCTGATTGTGATTGATTAGACAACGACCCTCCCACTAAGTTTTGAAACAATATCCCCGAAACGACTGCTTTTATCTGTCGGCTGAAAGCTAATCTGACAGTGTGATAAATCTGTAATGACAGACACCACTATAATCATCTATAACAGTTTATGCCAGCCTACATGAAATTTGAGGTACCGGCTAAACGATCTAGCATAAGCATTCCCTCAAAACTCAGGTTTAGAACTTCTGTAATTCATTCATTGTGTCTAAAATTTTGCAAGGTTCATGCACAGTGTCATGACACATTGGTACAAAATTGGTACAATCAACATTAGACCAATGATTATCGATAGCTGTAATTTATAGTTATTTCTATTGCACGCTCACAGATTCGAAGGTTTGTTAACAACCATTTGTTTAAACAAAGTGTCAAAATGACAGTTGAAAGAAATTGACAAAAGCCTATCTTAAGTCGTAGCCGTATTGCGCATAGCACGTATGTATAGGCTATATGTAACAAAAGAAATCAGTGCAGTTTTCCATTTGAAAAAAAGTTTTAGTTTGCTATAACACTGCTCTGTCTCCTACCTCGAGCTAATGGGTAAACGCTGCTCTGTGCGCAACTGACAGGAGTTGAGCAATCTGTGGTCGACAGTTGTCCATGAGAGGGAGCTGAAAGAGTCGTGGTTCCACGCACGTCACTAGTGGTCGAAGCTGGTCCGAGCGCGTCTGAGCGAAAGTCTGAGGACAGGGACATCATCCTTGGACAGGATGCTGCATCCGACGCCGGTGACAACTGATTCCCTCTCATACCTCGTCACTCTAATTCAGTTTTTAAGAGTCTCTTTCAGAGCATTTCCAAGCGTTAAAAAGAAAGGCTCAGTGGTTCACTCGGCTATGTAACGCAGCGCACAACGCTGGTGCACGAGACTTGAAGACGAAATGATGATTTTAAAAATTAATTTAAAAAAAAGGAAAGCGTTTTTGTCACTGTACAGTTAGTCTTGCGCTTTGAAATTCTGTCTTGCTCCTGATGTATAATGCCGATTTGCGCTCATCTCCAGTCAGATGTGCATGAATGAATGGTCACGTTGCGTGTTTACTATAATCTGACACGCTCGCAGGTCTCTGCCCTCTTGTATGAGGGCGAGGCGAGAGGCGTTCACCAAAAATCGTGTTGTTCTACACGCTCACTTAAGAATTCGGTACGTTCCATTGCCGAATTGGGCACACACATGAATAAATCAATCAAATCTATAACCCTAGTTATTTCACGATGTTTATTATCGGTGTTTATTATCCAATAACACTAAGTTTGAGTACACGACACGGATCATTCATATGACGATCGTTAATAGTCTCATCATTGATAGGCTATAACATGTTAATACAAGGTTAATAAAATCTGATGCACCAAGCAAAACGATTAGTCTTCCAGATTATTTACAAAAATAATGAAGTTTACGATGATGTGTACAGAGGTTCCGTAAGGATGTTTTGTCTTATTTTGTGTCTAGTGGGTTATTGAAACAGATAGAAGCATATGCAATTAAGGGTTAAGAATTCAAATCAACACCCTGCAGCAAAACAGGCAACATATCAATTTGTCAAGTTGTAGTTTCAGACGTTTTGTTGCGTTCCTTCTTCTTTTCAAGTTCAGCCTTATGATTATGAGACTTTAATTATTAATTCTCCTTTCAAAAGTTGTATAATATGTTTAAACAAAATGTATATATATTTTCCCCATTTTTTTCCCTTTTGTCTTATTAGGCGACAGATGACTACTTTCAGGGGTCAATTAAAGTATAATGCCTTGTCTGTTGTTACCATGCACGTGATTTCCTGTGACCTTTGGAGGAGTGCGTTTCACTGTAATAAGGATAATTATGATGAAGACTGAAGTAGAATAACGGAAAACTAGGTGACACGAGATCTGTTTCCTCCACTGTACTTAAGTTTCTTAGCATGATTACCCTTGCAAAGCAGGCCAGTGTATTAGCCATAACATGCGTTTAATTTCGCAACACGTATGTCCCTAAATTTTTTGTTACCCAAACTTCAGAATGTCGCGTTCATGTTCTGGGCAGTGTCTCAAGTAATGTTTTTTCCCGACAGCGCAGTGAGCGCTTGAATCCGTGCTATGGCCGCATCACGTGACTTGCTTCAGCTGGTAATGAAGTAATGACGACTCCGAGGGAAGCTTGAGTGAAGGGCATCATACCGGAGCAGACTGGTTTCATGAGCATGCTCACTGAGGCTGTACGGAATTTTCCACTGTTGGCCTGCAGCAGTGGAGGGGCAGAGGCTCCGCACTCAGATAGATTGTGTACATGTGTGCTCTTGCAAATGAATTTGTCGCTACACGATTGCTTTTTGAAGTTGAAAGTGATTCTTTCTTAATTTTTTTTTTCAGAAGGTGTAATTGATCTTTTTGTGTGTTGTGTCTGTAAATAAATGTGCGTGTTTGTATGTGTGTGTGTGTGTGTCTGCAGGCATATGTATCTGTGCATGCATTTGAACGTGCGCATGCATTTGAAATAATCAAGCACAATCAAGGCTTAGCTAATAGCACTATAAAAAATATGAAGCAATGTATTTTAAAGTGTTTTACAGCAGTCAGTGTTCTTTCATTCTACGTTTCATATGTATTTGTGTTCATATCTTGGCTTGTACATCTGCTTTTACCACAGAGCACGTATCACACTGAAACAAACAAGCAAAAAAAAAAAACATGATGTATCCAAACATCTTTATTGTTTTGGGGATGGTGACATCTGTCATTTTCTGTTTATCTACCTTTGCTCCTCGTTCACTGCAGTCGATAAGGACCAGCAGCCTGTTCATGACCTTGGGAAAGATTGCCTACCATATCTGTGAGAGGTACTGCAGGGGGCCGCAGGGATAGAACGGGATATCTGGGATATCTGACAAAATCTCCCCTGTATCTCTTGGGGATCTTGACCTGTCAATGAGGTTCTAGCATTCAGGCTTGCAGGATCATGTGCATATATATTTAATTATATTTAGTCTAATTTTATTTCATTGCAGATATAGGCGGTGACACGGCACTATCTCGTCAGCTTTGGTGCGTTCGTCGTGATCTGTTTATTTTGTTTTTACAAAACGTCCTTGCAAATGAGACGTGATTAATGTTTCAGGTCCAGGCAATATCTTATGGAATTCCACATTGTATTTTAATACCATTGTCTTACGTCCCTTAAATCACAGATATTGTTATTAATATTCATGGGGTTGAACTATCAAAAGGGCAAGAGCAATATGAAAATGAGAAGCGAACTGTTCTCATTCACAAGAAAATGGGAACGGCTCAAAGGGAAATGTATATAAAGCGACTGTATATAGACTGAGTCAGTCAAAGATTAAGTATCATATCCCATGATTGGCATCATGTACAATATGCTACTATCAAGATTTTGAGAAAGCCACAGTTGGTCAACATTAGGGTCATGGATGGGGTAACCAGTTTTGATTTTACATATGAACTTGTTTAGAACATTTCATATAATACTGACAAGTTTTTATTCATTTTTTGTGTTTATATGTGAATATTTCAGAGACCAGACCAGACTGTGATCCAACATCCTCAATACAGGATTCAGCACAGTGATATTCTAATGATATAGGAGTTTCATCTTAGTGTGCGTGTGTGTGTGTGTGTGTGTGTGTGTGTGTGTGTGTGTGTGTGTGCGCGTGCGCGCACACGTCTTTGTTGGGAGGAGGGGGGGGGTGTCTTCAAATTGTCTCTGCCCACAATTGTGGTACCAATGGAGATAAAAGCGATATTACTCCACCTTAACGATTTTCAGTATCTGCTGTCTATGGTAACTACCATCACAGCTCCTGTAAATTTGGTCAAATATCACTCACATAAAAACAAACAAAAAAAATTACTTTGCGGTGGCCTTGTCATGTTGATTTGTCTGTGTTAGTCTTTTAATGTCATTACAATGGAAACCATTCATAGAATGCAATTCCAATTTGGATTTGTTCAATTGGGAAACACTGTTATGCAGCACTGGATGCACTTGCAAGAAGTACAGTCAAGTAAAGTAGAGGAGAACTCAATGTTTGCCAACATCAAGTATAGAATAAGAGAGAAATAATTTCTGAAACTTGTTCCTCCAGATTTTTTGAATACATAAAGAACATACAGTTGTTAGTGAAAGTCTAATTTGAGGAACCTTCATCATTTTCAATGCAAACTGTTAAATATCATAAATCTTCTGAATCATAAGTTGAGAGGGTAAATATGTTCATAGACCAGAAAACACTAAGAGCTCACACTTTTTCTTGCGACTGATGAGTGTAAAATCAGATGCCTGAGTATTTTAAGTGGGACCGTGTAGCTAATATTGAGATATACTGCAACCTACTGGTGAAACTCCAGTAGTGTAAGTACAGTGTGTGCTCAATCTGGTCCTCAGTAAAAGTTTACTATTTCGCTCTGTTGATACTGAATTATAATATTTTAGGCTGTCAGAATATAATGCCTAACATGCAAATGTGATTTTCATAGCTGTCTTATTTGATCATTCTCAAAGGTATGTCACTATTGTAACTTTTTACCCTGACACTTCAAAAAAAAAAAAAAGAAAAAAAGAAAAAAAGAAACAGTTCACAATATCACAATTTTTTCCCGGAGACCAGTGGTACACCCACCTCATAAATAGTAAAAAAAAACATTTATTACAGTGTAAGCTCTGTGTAGCAAAGATAAGGATTATGGGTCATAATACTGATGCCAGTGTAGGGCTAAATTCTGCCTTTAGTTCTTCGATATCGAAGAATCATAAGGAACACATAAAAGTGAAGTCATCCTTGCTTTAGGCATTTTTACAATTTACAATTTTTTTACTTCAGTGTAACTCACTGTCCTCACCACACGGTGACACCAGTGTAGCACTTGTGCACCACGGCACTGGTTGAGATGAGGAGCAAAGGCTCTCACCTCAGCACTAACTTGTTCAGTGTGAACCGATGATCTCTGAAATACTAATATGTCATACAAGTGACTGATACTGTTAGTGTTGCATTTGTGATCAAAAGCAATACTTAGTATTTCTTTTAAAGAGCAAAAGTCAGACAATGTCTCTCCATCTGCTACGGAAACCATCGTCTCTGGTTTTGGTCCAAAACACAAAGACTCAATTAGCACAATGATGGACAAAACAGAGACCAGTAAAAGAGGGGCTAAAATATATATGTAAAATTATGCTCGCAGAATAAAAAAAACATAATGACTAATGGCTAGAATTTGATGTGTGAATGAATTTTGAGCTCAAGCAGGTAAAATAAACATTTAGGTTTCATTATTTCTCTCTTTAAAGATTAATGGGGATACCCAGCACAGAAGGGTGGATGAGTTGGGTGAAATGGTTACTGTGAAACAGAAACTGTTTCACTACGACTCTAAGTGTGTATTGTGAGGAATCACTCCCTTGTATGTATGACCTGAACTGCTGAAACCAGGGGCAGGGCAAAGTTCAAGCCAAAATCATGGCTAAAGAACCTGTTTCTTAAAATGTTCATGTCAACATTTTCCATGGACCATTTAAAGCCAATAATGTCGGAATACCATACAGTCAATTGTCGTTTAGATCAAAAATTAAATATGTAGTTGTTTTTCCTAGTCCTGTGTGATTGCTGTCACTTAATATTGTCAATCCAAGATTATTAAATGGAATTCCATTTCTAGGGATGGAATACGGAACTAAGGAATCCCCCATGACATAATTCCATAAGAATATGGCATGAATTTGTAAGGGAGGGACACAAGAGTTCAGAATCTCCATGAGGTTTCTTGACAGCCCAACAATGATGCAGGTTATTGATACGCTCCGACAGAGGTCCATAGTTCTGTCACTGAATGAATGGCTCAGCGTTGGAACACTGCCACTGAATCTGCAGGGGAGAGACTTATGAGAATGTCTTTTCCCTCCAAAAATATCCGCATTATGGGATCCCATCACAGGGATTTCTACAGTGTTCTGAAGGAGATGGATGAGGTTCGCTCACTGCCTGAGTCCACTTCAGCGCGTTCACTCAGGGAAAAGATTTAAAGAGTGAGAAATGTGATTTGACATCAAGCCACGTCGGATTAAAACGTCATTGGTTAAAACGAGCAGATTTTACCCTGCGCGTGGTTCATTCAGAGCTATGGTTGTACAGTCGTCAGTGAGGTTTTAGAGAAAAAAGACAAATGAAGTTTGAAGTTAACAGTGTTATTTGCGAGGTAAACAAGATAGCTTTTTTTTTTTTTTTTTACGTTTCTTAGATGTTGTAAAATGATATGGAGCATTATTCAGTCAGTCTGTAAAGATTGTCTGGCTGCTTTTGGCAGGTTTCTCTTGACTGACCAGAATGCTAATGATGCCACTCTACAGGTTTTGGCAACCTTACTTTGCATGTTAACAGCGCTAACATATTCAAAGCTTAACTTTTGAGTTTGTCTGGAGGACTGAGAGAGAGAGAAAAAAAGGATCCCCCAGGGAGAAAAGTGCTCTCTCTCATACTCTGTGGTATGAGGAGCGATTAACATGCCTCGGCCGTAGTCTTCTCAAAAACGTGCTTCTATCTATCTATCTATCTATCTATCTATCTATCTATCTATCTATCTATCTATCTATCTATCGATCTATCGATCTGTCTATCTACTCAATAAAGCAGAAAATGCAAAGTCTTCAAGTTTTTGCTGAATCATTTGACCGTTGCTAAGTTTAGTCAATGTGTTGTGTAAGTGAACAAGTCACTTTACAACTGAAGCACACTTCAAAGCAAAAATGCAAAAGTAACCAAAACCGCTATGAACCAAGGGATAATTTCCCATACATCCGCGTTTGTCACGGTCATTGTGATCATTGAAATCATTTGATTCAAGCTGGTTTCTTTGTTCCTTAATTTCCGTTGATTAGTTCATCACCCTCTCATTCATATGTATATCTTTATCTTCAACATTTTCTCTATTCTTGACGCAGACAGGAAGTGTTTCTTATGCTTTCTTTATTCGGGGTGTCATAAATGCCCTTCAAACAAAAAAAGCACAATGGAGCTTTCAGTGCATTCTCTCCTCTCTTTCAGTCCTTTCTCTCCTCCTTTGAATTTCTTTCCGTATTGAATATCTTGAGAACTTATGGGGGTGACGCCACGTTGACACAGTGAGGTCATCGTAAATGGATAACTTGTTAACTTGTGCCTATGGATGTAAAGGAAATGACCCATTCTGTTCACATCTGGACCCAGGGGACACTGCCCTGATGTCCCAATGCGTGGCCAATTTCTTTTTTCAACTTCAAAGACACAGAGTACAACTGATACAAAAGGAATCAGTTCTGCGAGTTCGGTGTGTACGTATGGATATATCTATAAAACTATATCGGGTTGCATATTGATGTAGCCTTTCTTTGTTCAGTATTTGTCCATTCAAAATTAGGGCACAATGGAAGCGCTCAAGGTCCCTCTGGTCTGATTCCAACAATAAGCATCGCCTTACATGGAATTATCAATAACGTGTTTTGAGCCTGTAAGCATTTTTAAATGAGCTGGGTGTCTGGAGACTTCTCTAAATAGGCCATCGCCTGTGAAACATACCAATCAGAGAGAAGAATATGAACCAGGTAATCGACATCCATTTGACTTTGTTTGTGTCCTCTTGTTTAGAATTAGAGTCTGCGATTGGAACCTTAACTTTTATGAACACTTACTTGCTTAACATCATTTCGGGGCATGATCATAATTTATATTCCAAAGTGATCCATACCGTCTGTATTCCGTCAGTGATAAAGTTTTTACTGCGACTGCCTCTCGTGTGAACCTGTTCCTCTCTTTGTCCACCCCTCTCTTTAACCATGAAACACACTGATTCGTCAATTCCTTGAAAACGCGCTGATCCCTGGAATGTGTCTTTTCCCAAGGCATTTTGCCCTGGTGAGCTGCCAAGGTAAACGGTGCTCGCCCCTCCAGATCACTCCCAGGTTTCCTGCTGTCGCTCTGGCTGGGACGAGAAGAAATGCCCAAGTCGTGCACCTCTTAGAGGTCTTTTAAATGAACGGTTCCCAGTCTTTCTCTTGGAGGCCCAAATCCATTTAAAACAGGCCTGCTTCAGCCGTTCAAGTGCTAATAATTAGCCGATGACCTGAACTGTGTGTTGGCCTTGAGGGAGATCTAAACTGTGCGGTTTGTCTTCAGCAACAAGATTGGGAAAACGTGCTCTAAAAAGCTTTATAACAGCAACTGTAAGGAAGCGCTCGTCTGATTTTACTTAAAGATGTGCCATAGAAGCATTTAAATATTGTTTGTATGAGAGGGTCCTCTCCACATAGTTCATACTCTGTCTCTTAGTTTAAATGAAAAGGAAATGTATTGATAGAATATCAGATTGAGTGCGTCTAGCTCTTAATTAAAAAAAAAAAATTAAGAACAGTACTTTTTTTTTTTTAAAGATACCTTGTCTGAAATGTATTTCTTATTGTATCACATTACGACAGTGCACAATGGCTTATTTTATTAGAAAAAGAGCTCGCTTTTATACGAAATGGGGCTTCCCTGCAGTGATGGTGAATGGATGGTGAAAGTCCCAAATCACTGCTAATAGGTTGAATGGTTGCTGGGAGATACCCCATTGATGCGGTCAGGCGTACAACGTTTACCTCACTGGGTTCCTGCCTGTACCCTCAAAAGCCCCCACGAAAATCCACTGAATCACTGAGCTCCAATAGGCCGTTCTGATCTAACTGTGATCTCAGGGGAAAATCTTGATCCATTACTCCATCACAAAGAGATGTTAGAGAGCTTACATTGAATGACACTCAAAAGGAAAGGAATCAACCTAATCCCAGGCCGAAATGGAAAGAAGTCTATTGGAATGTCAGTGATAAATCTACACAAACTTGGCTGGCAGGAAAAAAAAAAAAAAATCAGAACAACAAAACAAAAGGGGACTTATTGGGGTAGGACAATATAACCAACATAGAGTCTAAAAACAGGCCCTACAAGCCCCGAATGTCCTGTTCTTCCTTCTAGAAACTACAAAATGACCTCATCGCATTGTTAACCCGTCGATGAAATAAAAACAAAGAAGGAGACATTTTCTGGCATTGCGTCCTCATACAATGTCCTCTGTGGTGTTGTCTTTGATAAAACTTAAAAAAAAATTTGTTCCAAAAATACATATGCGCACATAAGTTCAGAAGACTTCATCTGCTGGAATAGTTGCCAGCCTTTTAAGCTATAAAGAGGAACAAAGTTTGAGAAGCCTTGGAAGCAGTTCAACTCTGTGTCAGTATCTGAGTGTGGGACCCCTCTCATGGAGTGCTCCTCAATGAGAGGGTTTGATGACGAAAGAAAAAAAAAAAAAAACATAACAGAAAAAATCCTTCCTAACTCAGGGGTCCACAGCATGGATTCTGTCCCAAGAGGCTTTTTCATTGTGCTAATTCAGATCCTAATTCTATTTTCCATCTCTTACGTGATTAATTCCTCCAACATTCATCCATCATGTTGGAAGAGGGCCTCTTTAGCTTGTGATGTATGATTTTCAATGAACTCGCTTGTTGGTCACATCCTAGTAACAGTAACTGTCTGTGTTTGACAGAACCATAAAAACAAATTTAATAACCAGAGGTCAAAAATGTTCTTTACAACATCATCTGTAGCACACTGTTCCTCAAGAATAATTTGTGAAGTTCCGTTCCGTTTTCTTATCACATCTTTCCACGGCACAGTGTTCGCCACATTTGACATCCAGAGGTCAAAATGTATTTTATGCTTTAATGTGTGCCAAAAAAGAAAGAAAAAAAAAGAAAAAGAATTTTGCTGATCTCAGCGTAAAATCTTCAATGCAGCTTTTTTTTTTCAGTTTCTCTCTCTCTCTCTCTCTCTCCTCCCACAAATAATTCATTTTTACTGAAAAAAATCGTTTTCTATCAATGGCACGTATTGCCTGTCAGGATGGTCGGGATTTCTAAGTTCTTTGGATGAATCCAGGCTTTCTGACATTTAAGAAGCTTTGAGGCTGTAAACCTCTGCGGCCCTTCTTCTCTGCTGATAAGTTCTCGTCAGTCTGCCACAAATGATCTCCACTTCGCCACAACCAGAAAAACTCAAGGCTCCTTTGTGCTTTACCTCTTTCTGTGCCTGCTATGGAGAAGGAGCAAACGGGGAAGGGAGAACTAGGGCTGGGGGGGTGCTGGGTGGTTGAGTCCTTGGTTTTGTGTTGTATAGAACAAATTACACATTCAAGGCAGGCAATGTTTATGATTTCTCTCTGAGGACAGAGACAAAAGCAGAGACATTCCAGAAGCCCAGTGAGTGCCACGTCCCTGGGATGACTGGGATCTCTCATTAAGGAGAGGCCATGGAAGAGACCCTCAGGAAATCTCCACATTCTCATGGGCTCATCTTTATTCAGCTTTCTCCAAATCTCCACGTATCACGGGCCCATGTGTGCTTAACCCGCAGCGGTGCGTTCCTTTACAGCTTTAACCTGTCCTAGAGCTTTTTTTCATCGCTCTCGTCACACATATGTAAAGAGTTTGTGTTAGATTTAGATTAATATCCTTTAGATTAGATTTAGATTAGTTCTCCTATCTGGGATAGGTTATCTAAAAAGACAACATAATGCACAGTAAATGTCAATGAAAATGCTGTTGAAAGAATTATTCGATCCATCTTAATGACATTAAAGAGAAAGAAACATCACCATTCTCCTCTTTGAGAACTTTTATGGGGGGGGGGGGGGGGGGTTCTGCCTATATGAAGTGTAAATGTTGTGTCACCAACAACAACAGCAAAAACTGTGTATGTTTGGAAACTGTTGTTTGTGAAGACTATTGGAGAAGTTACAGAACTCATCCGCCACCAAAAACTTGGCCACCAAGTCTTATGTGAGGCATTCTGCTGCAGTATGAGTAACTTCATTAAGACAGGGAATGTTTGGTGGGAACAAAAAGAGATGGAAGTAGAGGGAAGAAAGGAAACAACACACACAAACATCTATTCACTCCATACATTCACTGCTGTATTCTGGTCCAGCCAACTCATCTGCTAAACAATTGTAACACAAAGATAAACTCTTGAGTATTTGTGAGGGGTGGTGACTTTTCAGTTCAGTTTTCTCGCATGTGGAAACCAGGCTTTTAGATTTTTACTTTGATAAATGACAAGAATGACAGGCAGTCACACCCTTATTGTTTATGAGGTGATTCTCTCTCTCTCTCTCTCTCTCTCTCTCTCTCTCTCTCTCTCTTTCTCTTTTGCTCTCTCCCTCTCTCAGTCTCTTTGTCTCCTCCCCTTTGTGAGGAGTCTTGAGTGTGAGGGACCATCTCTTCTGACCGCAAGTGCAGACATCAGCTCTACTCCTCTAGCCTGGTCCCAGCCCTCTCAGATCCTCTCTGTCTCCGCTGGGCTTACTGATTCACTCCTTAAGCCCTCCACAGGAATACCTGTTTCTCTCAAAACAGCTCCAAGCCTCAGCAGAAAGAAGGGGTCAAGTCTATGGTAGTGGGATCAGGTCAGTATCGGGATTCTTTTCTACTCATGTACTACAGTGTTATTAATGATTTATTCTTCTTCTTTTTTTTTTTATAGAGCAGTTTCTGACCCTTTTCCTCTTTAAATTTAATAGATTGTTTTAATTGTAATGTAATATGGAAATGTGAAGAGTCTTTTTATTTTAACTGAAGGAATTTAAATATCATCTATAGTATACTGTCCTTCAAGAATAATTTCTTAAGTTCTGTGCTGTTTTCTTATCGCATCTTTCCACGGCACACTGCTCACTACACAGTCTGCTCCCATGCATTTGCCTTTGTTGACTCTCCTAGTGTGTAACTAGTTTATATATTTTAAATGTACGATTTTTCTGTCTCGTAGAATACCACATGACCCATTTTACTTCACTTAGTTTGGTTTCACATTATGTTAGGAATATTTGATAAGCCAGTACAAAAGCCTGAAGATAAAACAAATTGACCAATGTCCCAGATGTTTACTATGGATGAGAGGGGATCCAGGTCTACAGTTGTTCATCTGCATTTTCATTGATTTGCACCAAAGCAATTAATATACATTACGGTCTGATCTAATTGCGGAATACAAGTTGTTAATAAATCAGATGTGCACCTGTGGGTCGGAGGCTATTGTGTTTTTGAGAACCTGCTGTGCGGCTAACAGCGGTAGGGATAAATTAACCTCGGTGACCCACTTGGCGACAGTGAGAAAGACACTTCCCATCAACACGACGGGAAAAACTCACCGCCACTGATGCCATCGATTGTTTTAGTTTGAAGAAAAGTGTCAAGTCTTTTAAAAGCTGTGTTGATTTTTCACGTCTCACGTTGGCACGCCGCTCTAATCGATTGGCTATCCGTAGATGGGTGGGCGCTTCTGCACGGTGTCAAGAGCCTTCGTGGTCATCTCTCGTATTCTCTCCTTTACAGTGAAGTTCACCTACGTTTGGGTTGTTGGTCCTTGTGAGATTTATTGAGGTGTGAGACAACTCAAACAGCCACAGCCGCTGTCATGACCAAAAGCAGCGGGGATAACCCACGGTCCCGGAGCAGAGTACAGCAAATCAGGGAGGGTATCCACCTGAGGTCTCTAAAGGCCAAGAAGAAAGTTGAGGACATAACCAAGGATGACGTCAAAACCTTCTTGAAGAAGAATGCTTTCGTCCTCTTCACCGTCGGAGCCGTTGTCATTGGTGAGTGATTCATTTCACGTTTGCTGAATTTCACCCATATCTCTGCCCTGGGGAATGTTGCATTTCCCTTGCGTGGGATGGAGATGCTTTCCAAAACTTTAAAACTGAATCTTAAAAAATTCTTATATGTGAATGTTTGCATGTATCCAGCGACAGAAATGTACACTGCTGCTTTGGTACTGAATCTGTTTCTACTTTTGGAACTGGACCAGGCTTTTGTGATGAAACACACATGTGAACAGGGGCATGAACTAGTTAAAGTTCAAAACAGTCTCAGTTAAAACGACTGTCCCAGGGCTGATTTGAGATTTAAAAAAATGTCACAAAACAGAAAAATCAGAAAATACACCGATACATATTAATAAATTCCTACCATCAAGGGATTGTTTTATTTCTGAAAGATCAGATATCAACTGACAAAGAACAATATTAGGATGAAAAGGAATACAATGAACTGTTACTTGATGCTTGTTTATCCTTGGATGAGGCACTTGGAAAGGTCCGTGAATGGGATGCAGATGCTCTTTGCTTTGCCAAGTTCTCTCAGATCTCCTGAGCCAATTTAAAGAGTGTATCAGCTCAAGAGTAAACATGCTCTTGAGAACTACTCATTGCTGCTGGCATACTATCATCTCTATAACGGGAAGACAATGAAGTTCCTACTGTTGGCTTTGGGGACGCAGCCAGTAAACATCACAGCTTCCACACATGGAGACAATGATGTTCCCAGTAACCCTCCCAGTAAAATACACACAACACATTTGTGTCATGAATTGTCCATCAAAGACCAATCAAAGGCCATCAGAACATCTTGCTGTTGATATTTAACCTCAAAATGTATTTACAGAACCGTCTACGGGTGCAAAGCTGTGATATTTTCTAAAAACTGAATAGCCCCAGCATTTTTTTAGTGAAAATGTGCGTATTAATGATACAAACATTGTTTCTGGGGGGAAAAAAGGCTTTCACACGACTTTAGTCATTTCTGAGCCATTTAACGGTCAGGTGCTCCCTCACTCCACGGTGATTACACGATGCGAGGCTCTTTACAGTCATAAAACTGAAAATAATTACTTTTAACAGGTATCATGTTGGGATTTGCCCTTCGGCCCTACAAGATGTCCTACAGAGAGGTGAAGTACTTTGCCTTCCCTGGAGAGCTTTTAATGCGTATGCTGCAGATGCTGGTGCTCCCCCTACTGGTGTCTAGTCTGATTACAGGTAACCACCTCTATCATTTTGCCCCCTACCCCATCTCCCACACTCACCCCCCCCCCCCCTAAACAATTAACCCTTCTCTATCCCTACTTCACTGCATTTTATTTAACTGACATGTAGTCATTGAAAACTCACACTTTTGAGTGTTGGGAGCTCAATTTCTGATACAGTTCTATATTTTTTTTTTTTTCTGTATCTCCCCAAAGTTTTCCTTCTGACTTTCAGTTTGTTTTGATGCAACTCTACACGAGAGACCCGTGTATATTGTGTGAAATCATGTTGTAACCCCAGCAGTAAATGTGATTGTCTTAGGATAAAATTAGGACAAAATGTGCTCTTGTCTCATCATTAAGTATCGTGTTTAGTCTGAAGCACATCTGCTTTATCGGCTTCAAATGTGTGGAGACCCCCGTAAAGATCTCACTGAATTCCATGTTCCTCCTCAAAATAAAAGAAACCCCTGGTTTTTCAAATTTAGACAACATGAAATGAATTTTAGGGAAACATCAGATGGGCCTGGGGCTTGAACATTTGCTGGTGTTTGATATGAGGGAACTAATGGCTGACATCCTGTTGCTTTGTTTGTGTTGCTGGAGATGACATCATTGCTGTGGTCTCATTGAAAACACAAAGGGAACCTGTCACATGCTGTCTCCATTTATCCAAGAGACAATCATTCACATACGTGTTCAGTTTTGACTTGTACGCAACTTGAAAATTACCCAACTGAATTTATATGGTTCATCTTTTAAATATTCCTCACTAATTGGATTTTTACAATTTTTCATGTGTTTAGGTTTTTTTTTTTTTTTTGGATTAAATGTTACATGTTTTCCAAACCAAAATACTTTCAATAAGTCACCAAGCATTAGGTTTTTTGATCAGTACCTTGCCGTGTTACTGGTGTTACCCTGGTTAAAATCTTCAATCAGTTCTGGATATTCATCAATGTAACAAAACCGAGAGCTGATCGAAAAATGTACGCTACTTCCCCGTAGCTTCCCATGAAATGATCCTCCACAGAGTTTCGATGACACACTGGTGTGTTTGGTTACTCTTGTCCCTACTGGCCAGCAGAGGGCAAGGGTGAATGGTTTTCTCCTTGGATCAAAATGCATTTAAAAGTGCCAAGCGCATGCATAAAATACAGAGCTGATGGCAGACTAAAAGCAGTTATCCAAGTCAAAGAGGTAATTACATGAAAGGAGAGGGCACAGGTAGCTCACGCTTGGACCCGTGTGAAATTTGCTGCAACTATTTTGTGTCTTTTTTGGCTCTTATTCTTTGGCTTAGAGACAGTGACTTCATTGTGCTCCCATGCTATTAAATGTGGTGGAGAGAATGAGGGAGAGATTAGAGGGCGAGGACGCCCATCGCTACATTTCGGGGTAGAGGACCTTGTAGACCGCTGCTAATCAGGGCTGCGAGGTTCCTGATGTCACCCCCTCCTCTTCTTCTCCCCTTCTCTGCACCTCCTGCTTCACTTCACTCACATAAAGGACAGAAAGTGCCCTCCGCCTCTTCCTTCAAAGCCATATTGTTCTACGGCATTCCATGACCACACACAATACAGCTTGTAGTCTGAAGGATGGAGTAAAGGGGGAAGAATGGGTGAGGAGGAGGCCCACTGGCAATTTACTTGGCATAACCCAACATAACCTCAAGTTAAAGCATGTCTTCTATCTGATTGAGATGCTGTTCTTTTATTGGCATATATGGAACACCAACTCAAAGTTTTTAAAATGAGTTCTGAAATGTAGGGCATTTGTCACTATAAGAATTTTCAGCATCTGTTGTCATTTTCCTTTTCAAATGGCAATCTAATGACCTTGCGAAGAATAAACCTTTCTCCCGAGTGCCGAAGTAGAGTGAAGAGGAGCAAAAGGAGAGGTATAAGAGGGGGCCATTTTGTTTCATCTCGTCTTTGTAGTTCCTCCTCACAAAATGCGAGAGAATTGTTTCTTTAGTTCTGTGAAAGAGTACTGGGAGACTGTTTGCTGTTGCCATGGAGACACAGAATGAGCAGTATGGTCATGGGGGCCTGGGCAGGTGGAGGAGTTTCCCAGGCCTGTCAGAGAGAGAAGAGCGAGGGAGAGAGCAAGAGAGAGAGAGAGAGAGAGAGAGAGAGAGAGAGAGAGAGAGAGAGAGAGCAGGAGCAGGAGCAGGAGCAGGGAAGAAGACTGGAAAGGAAGAAAGAGGAACAGCAGCCCCCAAAAAAGAAAAATTGGGAGAGAGGGGTGTGGCAAAGGGAAGCTGTTAGAGGGAGGGTGAAACCTGAAAAAGAGGAGTCCAGATGAGCTGCCCTCAGCACCATTACTGAAACACATACATCTCATCAACACAATGAAGGCTTTCTCCGCTGGCTCTCTGAAAAAAAAAAAAAGAAAAAAAGCATAACATAGCATAGAAACCTTTGACACTCTGAAAATACAAAGCTAGCATTATTGCGAGACACTGGCAGGTCCGGATCTTTCTATGCCATGGATCCTTTTGTACCCTCTGTCCAAGTGGTCTAAAAGAATGATGGGAAAAGTTAACAGAGGTTGATACAACATTTCATTAACATGTTGAGTTGTGTTCTTACTTACAATTTACAATTTACAATTTTGTTACTTGGCAGACGCTTTTAGCCAAAGCAACTTACAATCAGTGCATCAGTGCACTTGACTGGCGGACATTTCAGTAATAAACTTCTAGGTTTGTGTACAGTAGTTCAGGCCTCCCTCAATGCTAAATTACATTTTGTTCATTTTAAAATGCGTGAATGGCCATGAATACTCTTATGTTCTGATTTTAGCCGAAATCTCCAGTCGGATAGTCAAAATCCGGAATGGGTCAAATTCACACCACCCAACACAAGACGCCGTTGATTGATTGAAAGTAGCCTACAAACATTCCCCACATGAGTTCAGAGACAATCTGGGGTCATCCAAAGTTTCTTCGCCCCAGTTCCAGCCTGCTCCTCACTTGGCCTTAACTTCTTTTATTGAGGACAGCTTTCTCGTAGAGACAGAGAAGAGACCAATTATTGTCTCAGAGCTGCAACCTGTGCTTTATGCAAGACTTATTGATTCAAGAAGTGTCAGTGATACAATGCTGCAGATACATGTGTGTTGTTTTTGTTTTTTTTTGTTTTTGTTTTTTGCTAAACTTTGCTAAACTTCAGAATGACACAAATATGACGCGGACGTTTTGTCGCCGTCCTTGAACTGCCGGCCGCTCAAAACAACTCACATTAGAAGTGTGCAGTGATTGCAAGTATGTGATAGTAAACTTTGAATGGACAAATATGTTTTGTTCTGTTTTATTTTTTTAATTTTATTTATTTTTTTAACCTACTTTAGGCATGGCAGCCCTGGACAGTCGGGCATCGGGCAAGATGGGCATGAGGGCGGTGATTTACTACATGACGACCACGTTCATTGCCGTCTTCATTGGCATCATTATGGTCCTCATCATCCACCCGGGAAAGGGCTCCAAAGACGAATTCACTAAACAGCAAAAGATCGAACAAGTCAGTCCAGCTGACGCCTTCCTCGATCTGATCAGGTATTTCGCGAAGGCCGGAAGGGAACACGCAGCACAAGTGCATGCCATGACTCGTAAATTATTATCACTCAACAAACTGCAGTCTTGATTTGATGGTCTGTCATACTACATCACCCTTATCTTTACACTTGGGATTAGTGAAGCTTTAGGTCTTTGGGAACTAGAACGGTATTCAAGATTATCGCTTCTACTTCTTTTGTCACAATGTGTCCCTCGAACGTTTCCACTCCCTGACCGTGATACTTTTCTTTCAGAAACATGTTTCCTCCAAATTTGGTTCAGGCTTGTACACAGCAGGTAAGTCTTGTTGGTTGGTAAGTCTAAATGGTTTTTAATAATGATTAGATCATTTGGATTACCTGGTTTCTCTGAACACATTTATTGCAGTCACTGAATTTTGATGCATCTGGTTCAACACTCACATTTCGGTCTTACAGTCTCATACCCCTGGCCTGCCACGACGAAGAGTTGTTTTTCCTTTTTTTTTTTTAAATGTATACAATGGCTTTTCTGGGCTGTCTGTTCAGGGTTGAAGGATGGTTTCTGATTGAGTAACGCTATTCTGCTATTCTTCGGGGAAAGGAAATCAGTTTTGTATTGGATTCAAGCCATTTTTCATCTTTCGAAAGAACACAAAGAAGTTTGCCAAAAATACATTAGCACCCTTGGATACAAAATCCCTACGCGACAAGACAAAGAGGAAAACTTGAATTTCAAATGTAAGAAGTCCACAGTAAAACCAACAACAACAAATTCTAATATTTTCTCATAGTAGAGCAAAATAGCTCACTTGGACAGTGGCCAAAGATGAAAAAGTCATTTAACATGCCCATGATTTTGGGAGGCACAGTTTTACTTGGACTGTCCAGAGAGAAGGTTGGCAGTGCAGTAATGATGCCATGGTTGGGCAATATGGGAGCACACAGAAATTGCGGGGGGGGGGCAGGGGGTGCACTGCTGGGGTTGCACAATGCCATGGAAGACACTGTCAGTGGGGGCAAAGCACTTTGTGGTCCGGACGCTCTCCCCATGGACACACCAGCGCCAGCTGGATATGAAAGAATACATTTCCCAAACTCAAAAAGCTTCCATTGTCTGTTGGAGCTGTGGTGAAAACCACAATAGTTGTGGCTTTTTGATGTACAATTTTAAAAAGCACTATCGTGTTCCCGATGTTGTTGTTGTTGTTGTGTGTATGTGTGTAGTCTTGAGCTAATAATTTAATCTCTTCAACTTTTATGTTAACTCTTTTTTTTCTAAATCTCACTTCTCCTCTATTCTTTGTACTCCTCAGTTCAAGACCCAGTATGGGAAGAGGGTGATTCAAGTGAAGATGATAGTGAACGACAGCATTTTCAACCTAACCAATGCCACCCAGGAGATTACCCAAGAAGAGATTGTCCCAGTATCAGGAACTGTGAACGGTGTCAACGCCCTGGGGCTCGTAGTCTTCTCAATGTGCTTTGGCCTGATTATTGGCAATATGAAGGAGCAAGGCCAAGCTCTGAAGGAGTTCTTTGACTCTCTGAACGAGGCCATCATGAGATTGGTTGCCATCATCATGTGGTGAGTATGCCTATGGGTGAATTCTTATTGACTTTTAGAAGCTTTTCTTTAAGTGGCCTTAGCAAACGTATCATTTTTTGAAGTCTCCTTAGTTTTTACATGGTGGATAAACACCCAGATAATTCGACCAAACGGAATAGCATATCATTTGGAGAGCTAGGTGAGGAAAGTTTTACAAGTTTCTTTGTGTAATAATTAATTATCTGTACATTGAACTTACTAACATACAAAAAGTGCCGGAGGGATGTTTTCACGTTTGTCTTTTGCCTGAAGCTGTTTTTGCAAACGAAATGTATCGATCATATGGCGGAAATATAGCAAGTCTTATGTTTCACTCGACGTGATCAGCATTGTGTCAATTTGCAACCATAGTCAAAGTCATTACAAAATATGTTGCTGACTCAACCGAGTATAAAAACAAACAAACAAACAAACAAACAAAAAACAGGCCAATATTAGTTCAAGATAGCATTTTCATTCCTATTTTCTTCATTAACCTATAATTAGCATTAAGATCAATTTTTTTTTTTTCCCCTTTCTTTTTCTTCTCGTAAGGTACGCACCCATCGGTATCCTGTTCTTGATCGCCGGGAAGATTGTGGAGATGGACGACATCACGGAGATGGGCGGTCAGCTGGGCATGTACACCATTACCGTAATCATTGGTCTCCTCATCCACGGCATCGTAGTCCTGCCCACCCTCTACTTTGTCATCACACGGAAAAACCCTTTCATCTTCATCACCGGGCTGCTCCAGGCTCTCATCACTGCTCTGGGAACATCTTCCAGGTGGGGGAAATGAACCGCTCAAAAGACACAAAGACACAGAGAAAATGCATAGTGGCATAACTCAAGTTTTAACAGCTTTTTCTAACGTTTAACCCCCCCTCGCACTCCAACCTCCTCTCCAGTTCAGCTACTTTGCCCATAACCTTCAAATGCTTGGAGGAGAACAACAAGGTCGATAAAAGAGTGACTCGCTTCGTGTTGCCGGTGGGTGCTACCATTAACATGGATGGAACAGCGTTGTATGAAGCACTAGCCGCAATCTTCATCGCCCAGGTTAATAACATGGACATGAACTTTGGCCAGATTATCACAATTAGGTAAGAGTAAACATCTTTCACTGGAATTGTCATGTATCTAAACTAAACTCCATTAGTATGCAATTATCCACTGTGTGTTTGGATCTTACTATTTAACTGAGATGTTTTAGAATGCTTTAAACTCTCCATGGTGAACATTCAATGGGGAAAAAAGAGAGATTCATGAATGTTTCAGTAAGGCAGCTTTTCTGTTTAATGACACAGCATCACAGCAACCGCTGCCAGTATTGGAGCTGCAGGAATCCCCCAAGCTGGACTGGTCACCATGGTGATAGTGCTGACCTCGGTCGGACTTCCAACGGATGATATTACCCTCATCATTGCTGTCGATTGGTTCCTGTGAGTAGTGACACGTTCAGTCATAGCTTCTGTACAGAGATTTTGATTTAGTCAAAGATGAAAAAAAAAAATGTTAGCAAATTATATCTAGTACACTCCCTCAATCCTGTAGGTATAAAAAAAAAGATCTACAACCCTAGTGACACACTTTGCTACAAGCCCATGGGCTGTGCTCTATATTTTTTCTTGATATTTCACGTAATTTCAATTGGTTTTAACATAGAAACGTAATTAGGTTACCTAAAATAATCATTCCAAATTCACACCCCCCCACACAGGCACACACTCACTCTTCCATAAATTACACAGCTAATTGGATAGAAAATAGAAAAGATCCTTGCCCTAAACTAGGATAAGCAAATCGTGAACATGAAACTTTTCACATCTCTGAATTATAATGTGGCATTTGAGTACGATATTTTAAATGAAGAGGATCTATCATTACGCGAAGAACATATCTCTTGACTTGCAACACAAATATTCCTGGACCAATAAAAATATATATTTACATTGGAAAATGTGAAAAAAAGTACAAAATCATCTCTGCTCTCTTCTGTTCGCCTGCAGTGACCGACTGCGCACAACGACCAACGTGCTGGGAGATTCGATAGGGGCAGGTATAGTGGAGTTCCTGTCCAAAGACGAGCTGGAGAACAGGGATCTCGAGATGGGCAACTCCGTCGTGGAAGAGAACGAAATGAAGAAGCCCTATCAGCTGATTGCTCAGGAGAACGAATACGAGAACGAGAAACCACCAGTTGGCGAAACTAAGATGTAGTCACTCCTAAATCTCTCACAGTCTGTGCCCAACTACACAAGCTTTCATTGTTTTCTTTTTTTTTTTCTTTCTTTCTCTCTTAATAGCTATGTGTGGTTTTTCTTTTTTTTTTTTTTCATTTTATTTTAATATTCTTTTTGCATCCATTTTTAGTTATGGAGCTATGGAATTTGTTTTGTTTTGCTTGTGTAATTTGCGATAAGTAGGTGTCTTGTATGCTTTAGAAAACAGGAAACCCCACCCATAAAGGCTGCACACATTTCATCGAACACAGTGAAAATTCCTTAAAATATACACCACTTTAAATGAGCGCTGATGGGGGATTATTTTTAGTTTCAGGTTAATATGGCAACAAAAAGAAGCTTTTTAACCATCATTATTTCATTTCCTCCTTGTACAACTGTGGAGCTTTGTCCCTCAGAGAAGAATTCAGTCACAATCATGAGGACGTTACATTTTGACAATTAAGAGTAAAATTAGTTCTACTGACACATCAGACGCACTTCCATATTTTTTTCTGAGTGTGTTAAAAAGGAGATGTATAAAAACAGGATAGGGGAAAATGAATAACGTTTGTAACTGTCGTCAGAGGACTTGCTGACTTGGATTAGGATAGTCTCACAGAAATAATCTATATCTAAGTAAAGTTAGATATAGATTACATTATACAGAACACTTTTACATTAGCCAGTCTTATACTTACTCCTACTAATTTTGACAGATTTACACGGATTTGCTTGGCTGAGTCAGGCCCGTCTTGTGCCCCAGTTCCCCATTTTATATCTTGGTCCAAAGTAACCATTAGGGGGTATGAGTAAAGCAGGACTTTGACAAAATCCCCTAAATTTTACCATGGCAATGATCAAAACAAAAGCATCCCTGGTAGTGGATCTCCAATCATTCGAGGGATGGAGCCGATGATTTTTCTCACTTAATCTCCGGAGAATGTCTGATTTAACAAAAATGACATCACCCACCAAAAGTCAAAAATCATTTCCACAGAGTTCTCCACAGGCATGACAAAATTTCTGAATATTACCATTTACTGTGTGGGAAAACCAACACTTTATCAGGGAGTGATGCAAGACTCCATAAATGGTAGAGTCACAAACAATCTTCTTCAGCCTACAGACAAGCTTTACAGCTCAACAGTGTTTTACACAGTCCAGAAGTTTCCTTCTTTTGTAACTCTGGCTTGGCAGTTACACTTTTGTTTTCTAAACACTTGGTATTTTTTATCAAATGTTGAACAATCCACATAGTTACGAAAATGTACAAGACAGATTGTATTTTTTTTTCTTCTTCCTTTTCAGTTTGGTAAAAGATATGAAAATACACGTGAAGACCATTTTGTTCTCTGCAGTCTGCTAACACGTATGGGAACAAAGTAATATTTTGCTAGCATTTACGTACTGCGATTTATGTAATCAATGTTACTTTTTTTCTCTTTACACTCTGTGGCTGTGAACTGTGCTGGACTTTGGTGATGAAAAAAAAAAAATATGCCAAGGGCTTTGGGTGCTGAACACAATGTACACAGGCCTCCGAATAGAATGATACTATTTACAAAAAAAAAAGAGAGAAAGTTTTGCATAGAATGATACTATTTACAAAAAAAGAGAGAGAGAAAGTTTTGCAGGTGTTTTCCGTCATGTTTCACGCGCCGCCAGCGGGATGACTCTTTTTGATACGAGACGATTATTCGGTAACACGGGGATTGAGGGTGGGGGTGGGGTCAGGGACGTACGAATATGTAGCTACAGCTGTACTCAGTTGGTCAAGGAGGGTGGAGGCATAGCCCAACCGCGGACGTTAAAACTCTTCGTGGTCTGTACTGTGTAGAGCACTGATTGTCATTCTCCTTGATGGATCAACAAACAGCTGTGTACTAACCACTGTAGTATGAAGATGATTATTAAAGAACTTGAAATATATTGGATCCAGCACATGAATAGTTTATAGGATGTACGTAGTTGCTTTTGTGAATTAACTGTAGAAAATAAGAGCTTACTTTATAAGCGCTGGAATCTTATTTCAGTGAAAGAATGTCATTTGAGTGAATTAGACGTCCAATGCCACTGACTACACAAATAGTTTATTGGATATTAACTCACTCAACTAAAAACTGTGATATGGCGTTTTTTTTTTGTTTGTGTACCTGTACTGTTTTCAATGTTGCTGGACATTGCCATTTGGGTTGTATAAAAAACCTGTTTGTGTTGGAAACATATGAAATAAATGGAACTGTAGTTTTGTCTATGGTAAATATAGTTTTGAATAAAACTGTAAAAAGAAAACTAGTTTGTGTGTATATTCTGTTGAAGGGCTGATCGTTCGTCCAGGAACCACACAAAGCAAAATTAACACTGTCACATACAAAACTGTAGGTGCTCGAACCATTAGATGGTCTGCTACAGTTGATAGCACAATTAATTACTGATAGAGTAATAACTCTACAATAACTTGTAGATTTGAAATGTGATAGATATTCCATAACGATGCTGTAAGAACCTCTTTTTCTAATGAATAAACGATGACATGTTCAAACTGTATGAAATACCATTAAAAGAGTTGTGTGAAATATTGCAAATCCGCAATCCCCCGGTATAAGCCAAGCTCTTACTTTAACCTTTAGTTACTCTGTCTTATGCAACAATAGCTGTGGTCATTTCAAATGAAATGATGGGTGAGATTATGTTGAAATTGAAAATACCAGCTCAGAAAAGAGAAACAGTAGCCTCCAATGGAGAGAGTATGAAACTGCAACCACATCAAATACTGAAGTTTACCTTCAAAAATGTGTCAGACATTTGCTTTTGATTGCAGGGAAATATACCTTCGTCAGAGAGAGAAGGGAAATGTCAATAATATCAAGCCCTGAGGTTTTCCCCTTTAAAATATGTAAAATGTTTGGTGTTTGCTTAGGGGACAATATTCGTCATGATTCATGAGACCAGGCATGCAGGGCAGATACACAAGTATTTATGGGGAAATACAACTTTCACTGAGTTCCACTGATGTCAAGCTGCATTCAGTGAAGGTACTACTTCTACTAAAGCAATAGAGTATGTGAGAAAAAAATGGTCATGTACATTTGATATCTATTTTCTTAAACCCACAAAGAAATGAAAACAAACTTAAAAGGTTAAAACATTCACAGCTGTAGTTTCTGTTAATTGTTTTGAGAGTTGTATCATTATGTATCGCAGCCTGTACATACATACACACATATGACTAATGATTGATTTAGACTGTTGTCACATATATAAATTTATCAGAGCAGGTTGACAGGGTTAGACATGTATATCTGATATAAACATTTGAAAAAATGTATGGCTAACTGTGTGGTAACTTCAAAGACACTCCCACTCTTAATGTTATAAGAGTGGGAGTGTTATAAAATGTAGATTTTGTGTCGTGTTACTGCCAGCTATGTTTGCATTCAGTTGTATCTTTTGCCACTCTATGGAGTATGTTCTCACATTCCTTATAGAGTTGAGCAAAACGTTGTTCTTCATAAGAAAGGAAACATTAAAAAGAAAAAAGAACTATATTTGACTTTTTACGTAATTTTGTGAATCCTGACCAGAGATTTCGGTTCCCAGTAGTAGTCTCCCTGCCCAGGATACAATGCCTTCATTTAAAATGTACAGTGAGTGCGGAGATCAATGACTGTTGTGTCCTCTATTTTAGGTGCTCTTACATCGTCGGAAATACAAAGAATCCGGCGCTCGTGTCTCATGAAAATGGGGTTTTGCTGCCATCTTGTGGACGACTGCATGGGATAACTCACAACTGCATAAAGAGCGCTGCCGAACAATATTTTACTATCCAAAAAAAAAAAAAAAGAAAAGAAAAAGAAAGAAAGAAAGAAAGAAAGAAAGGAAGAAAGAAAGAAAGAAAGAAAGAAAGAAAGAAAGAAAGAAAGAAAGAAAGAAAGAAAAAGAACAGAGCTACTCGCCTCTATTACTACTACTACAACAACAACTAACAATAATAATAATAATAATAATAATCATCATCATCATCACGGAGATGCTGTTGCTGATGATGATGACGGCAAGCATTATTGTCCCTTTTCTTTCTATATGCTTTCAGTCTTGTAAAAAGTGAGAAAGATTCTTCATTTAAATGCAAGTGGAAATGTGCATCGCTAAGAGTGCTTTTGTATGCAATATTTCTCCCCCTCAGTTATTTTTTAATGCAATGTTCAAAAACATGACCTGTGAATTGGATTTTCAGGACTTCCAACATATCTCACTTTTCCAGATGTTCGTAATGTATAAAACCTGCATATTATTATTATAAAAATGTGTTAAAGATAATGTAACGAGACTGCAGAGGACCTGCACTGACGTCACAGTCGTGTTCCGGTTGATCTATAAATGAAATTTAGACATACTATGTGTGATATTACAAAGTGATTGTTATTTGGATAGCCACTGTAACCGCTTTGGTAACATATTGCAGCGTCATGTTTCCCGGTGCACACAGACTGATTGCCACAGAAACCAAATGCAAATGTACTCCTGGCTGTACATTGTCCCATACTCAGTTTCGGCGACCTAAACCAGTGGTTCTCAACTCCTGTCCTGAGGGGCCCCCGGCCCTGCACGTCTTTGTTTTAACTCTTCATTATCACGGTTAATTGAGGTAATCACGGACTTGATGATTAATTTATCGGCGGAATCAGGTGTGTCAGTCCTGAGCTCAGGAGAGTTAAAACAAAGACATACAGGACAGGGAGCCCTAAGGTCTGGAGTTGAGAACCACTGACCTAAACAATAACATAAATTCGTTTTATTTCAACACTAATGTGGCAAATTCAGCTTATCCACTGCGCAAGCAGTTGTTTATTATTATAAGCCTTAATATCGGCGTACTAAAGTAACCTGACAACACTTTAACACAGACCCCGCTCAATCGTTTTACAGCAAACTGAAGACTTGAAGGATTTCTGTTGTAATTACGCTCTTCTCATGCAATGATTCATTAAAAAGTCTCGAGTGCTGTCAACAAATTAATTAATTAAAAAATAGAGACTCATCCCATTGTCTTCACTAAGAGGCACTCAGCAGTGAGCTTCAGACAGAAATCTATAACGACACATACATTCAGTGCGGCACAGCGCAGCAGCTTAAAATCAACACTAGGGGGCGCAACAACATTATCTTTCATTTTCAAAGGGACTGTTTGGATAATGTGCTAATAATATATAATATTATCACATAGTCTTTTTGTATGTGTTCAATACATTACATGTAACAGAATGATAATAACAAACGAAAAAGTACCTGAGGGCTTTTTGTTGTTGTTGTTTGTAAAGTCTTCATCTGAAATTCACTATAACAGTGTGATAAAGAAGTAATAACAGGTACCACGAGAGAAAAGCACATTATCCAAAATTAAATGAATACATATTTGGAAACGAAGCACAAATGGCAATGCACCACAGCTAGACGTTATTAGGCAAAAGTATACCTTTTAAAAATATGTGGATGCAGCATAGGACAGCTTAAAAGTAATAACCTGAAAAGACACACACACACACCTGTCTTACATTAAAGGTAGAGAATAATGAAGACATGCGGTTTCAAAGGGCACATTACAACGCAAGAATGAGGAAATGGACACCTTTTGTTCTGAATACCTAAATTTGTAGCTTTGAGTAGCACATGTGGATGGCAATCTGTTACAGAGTACATACCTAGAGTGACATGAGTCAGACACCTAGGCTTATTCATTTGGCTGCTTACTCAACAATCTTTCAGAGGCAGTGTCAACAAATGCTGATAAACGCAGCAATACGCTCTCAGCTGAAGATCTCTGAGGCAAATACGAATCTAACCAGATGGCCCAGCCAGTGACTTGTTTGATTAAAACTACTATAGCCTAATTTATTTAAGAACAGAGAGAAAAAGAATATACACGTCTTTGTTTTTCATATCGATCTTTCATGAAGTACAACTTCTGTTGTGGCCAAGTAATTAATTCCTCCAGAAAGACTACTCGGCGCACAGCAAAAGAGATGCTCTCTGTCTTTACGGGTTTTAACAACAAAAAAATGGATATACAAACTTGACTGTACACAAATACAGCTTTTTATATATTTTCAGAACACCAAAACCATGACAAAGCAAATAAAACAAAAATTACTATGGACTGATCATAGACTCTTGATGCCACGGAGGCTGGGACAGTACCAGCATTCTCAGAAACGCATATGGTGGTTGATTATTGCGTTTATGATACAAAACTTTATTATAACAATGCGAAATCAATATAAAAGTCAAATGGTTTCTCTAGAATGACGTGAAAGTCTTCATTTGGCAACTTAATCTCTCTCTCCTCTAAGTATCCCTACCTCACAGAGAATTATGGAACTGTAAACACTTTGAATGAGTCCAAAAGCAAGTTATAAAATTGCATTGCAGAACCCAGCGGAAGTGACTGGGTCGCTGCTGGTTGGTTTGGCGCCGGTGGAGGGAGTCATTCCTGCAGCAGTACTTCCGGTCGGCATTTTGTTCTGCGAGAGAGGGGGAGAGTCTGTGTGGATCCTTTTATCACCGCGTCAGTAGTCTTTCAGTTTTTCTTCTAAATATTTCCTGAAATTAATTGGGCTACACAACAATCTGCTATCGGCGCCGGAGCACAACCGGCGAAAGAATCGATTAAGGGAATGTTTACCTCCTTCAAGCCTTCATGTTTGCAGTGAGAAGGAAGAAGAACGAACCCTCCCGACCCGGATTATTGTTGTTATATTACTCGGAGGAGCTGTAAGAACGATAGGACGGAGAGGGAGCTAGAGACACGGATCCGAAACCATTGCAACCATTTCATTTTAACATCAAATCTTGAGGTAAATCTATGCATCGTGCAGTAAGACTTACCGATTCACATACGATCAACGATGAAACTGATTTGCCCAATGGTTTAGTTTGTGCTCTCTGAAACTTATATGTAAACCAGCTAGCAACGTTAGCTTGTTGGCTCTTTCTTCTATGTTGCTTGTTGCCTTGTGACCGAGTCGCGGTGTTGGGCCGTGCGTATGCATCTTTAAGCAAGTCCGTGGTTCAATTTGATAGTCAGTTTTGAGGCCGAAACAGACAAATGAAAGTGGGCAAATATAGCTTTTGACTTGATAAGGTAACTAAATATTCAAACAATACACGACACAACAACAAATGTAACTCACGCACCGTTGCTGTGGTATTGGGTATAGCTTGCCCGTTCACTAGCTGAATGGATATGTAGGTTAGCTAGCTTCATTGGCTAACCCATACCCTGTGTGTGGGCGAGTGAATGTAAACAACGCTTAGTTAAATAGTACCAGCCAGGCTCAAAGTGTTGCTATTTCGGGGTTTACACCAGTCGTCCTGTTCATCAAATTGCAAAAAAACACTGGAGTGTCCTGCAGATTTTAACCAGGAAATTCATTAGCCAGATATTCAGAGGCCAGCTTCAGAGTCGTTTAGCACATCCAAGTGTCCCAATGAATTCAATGAGGTGTTTTCTACAGACTAGTTAGTGGAGCTAGTTGCCAGGCCAGCGTTAATTAGTTGTCTACCAGCCAGCTACCCAACAAGCGTGGATCACACTACTTTTTTCAACTGAGATGGATGCTAGACGGTGAAGGGAAAATTATAGTCACTTACTCTTTGGTAATTACATAATATAGTTAATTTGTCTGCAATCTATGCACGGGGCCTCAACGCGATGAACTTATCTGGTTACCCAGAGCTACCTGAAGTTAGTAGCATTACGTTCTCAAAGAGACTGTTTGATTTACTAATCACTTAAGGTTTGGACATGGAGACAGTGGCTTGTAAATGGCTGGGTTAAGTTGTCTGTTTTTAAACAAATGCAAAATTGGCGTATGACGAAAAATGGAACAATTTTAAGTATGTTCCACTTTGTGTTGACTCACCTGGATTCCACCGAACTTTCGCACTCTGCGAACAATAGTCGACGACCCGAAGTAAACTTTCATGATAATTACGTGATTATGGGAAACTGTGATTTTTTTAAGACAAGAAACACTCGAACTGGCTAGTCGAGAGATGGCTAACGAGTTCAGAATTCTCTTGGTGGGTCTTTGCTACATAGTAAAATCGTTTGCAGTGGTATACTCCAAATATCCCTTATAGTTTGCTGACAAGTTTATAACCATTTTGATGAGTAGACCACTAGTTCGTAATTACTAGTTAATTAGTAAATTAAACAACGTACTAGTTGTTCGTATTAGCGTGATATAGAGCTGACTTCGTATCATTTGCTAGGCGACAAGCCTTCTTGTCCGCTAGCTTACTGGAATAGTTAACGTTGACTTTAGTTAGCATCAGTGTATCCCGTGTCAGAATACAATCGAAGAGAAAAACTTTATCACGGCCTACACACGACTACACAACTAACCAACACATCTCATGATTTCCCTTTCAGTTTCATTGGCTACCTAGCATACCTGGTTAATTAGCTCCCCGCCCAGTTGGGGACTGGTGAAATGGGCAGTTAGTTATTTACGTAGCATGCTAACTGGATTTTCAAATTTCCCCACATCTAGTGATAATACGCTCTTGAAGTAGTTATCATATAAACTCATGGTCTTAATATGTTTGTCTTTGAGTATGAGACATGTCGCTAGTTTTAGCTGGTCTCAACTGAATTGCTGGTTTGCTTACAAACCAACAAGCTAACGACATTAGCAGTGGTAAATGTTCCAGTTATAAAGCCAGTAAGGATACTGTCTTCCGTGGCTGGGATACTCGAGTGTGGAAGGTCATTTGGGATAACATTTAAATACACTGGACTAGACTGATATAGTTTCGACCTGTTTGTTGACCTCTCTTCGTCACATGGACAGTTTGCTTGTTAAGTACCTGAAAAGAGCCCCACTGTGGTATATAACTAGCGCAGCGTGCTAATGAACTAGAAAGCACTGTGTACATTTTTTTGAAAACAGGGATCTGTGGCACTGCACTACTGCTGCTTGAATTAGCGCCGAATGTTGCAATACCGTTTTAATGAACATTAGTGTCTTGAATTGGACTACGAGGTACATGCAAGCTAACCTGACTTGATATCATTTGAGTTAGCCTACTCGTAAGCCACTGCTCGGTAATGTTAGCAAGTATGCTATCTACCCTCGTTACACTGTTGTTACATTTTTAGTAGTCTCACATTGACACTCTATTTCAGAAACAACCGGTAACCCTTTAACAGAATTGTTGTTGCTGTCTCAAACTTTGTGCAAGCAATAGGAAAATGACTCGCAAGTCTCACAGTTGAATCTGTTTGCAAATATGTGTTGTTTTGCCACTGTATCTCTAGGTGCATCTTGATACATATATGTATCTTGGTATAAAAAAAATCTACACAAGTGGAATGACTCATTTTTTTTCTTGTTGCAAAAGCGGTGCAAATGAAAATTGTGCCGCACTCTTCCGATACGTGTGCATCTCAGTTGCGTTCACAGGAATGGCTTCCTTTCCTACTATCAGATAATCCTTTGTGCCGTGCCCCCGCCTCCCTATGACCAACCCAGATAGAGCATTATATGTAGAAGTTCAGGCCTTGATGAGGCGTCAGCTGTAACGTGAGCGCTCGTGGACAATGCTGCTCCAATCATTTCTTCGAGTTTCCTACCGAAAGTAAATAAATAAGTGAATGGTTTAGTATTCCAAAAGCATTCTGTGTGAATTGTTGCATGCTTGTGATTTCTCTATGGCGTTAAATTCTCTCAGCAATCCCATACGTGAAAATACAGTATGAAGTCTCATTTTGCAAAACGAGCGAGAGAGAGAAGAGAGTAATGTGCGTAACCCAAACCCGAGAGCAGAATATAGATGTGTATGTGTGCTCACGCGCGTAACTGTCTTATGTCCTCTCGAGTAATTGCACCCACTTATTAATGCACTGTTGGTATGAAGAGAAGTTGTCTGTCTCGAAACAGACCACGTTCGACGAAACACTAACTCGTGTTTGCTCGAATATCTTAGTTTTTGAAATAACTGTCAAATGTCCAGTTGTTTACAGTAGACCCAAGTGGTTATATTACGTGACCATAATTAGCAAATCATGTTTATTCTGTTAGGCTGATTAGTAGCAAGCAGCATCAAACATACAGTACCCCCACTCCCATTAGAATATCAAGTTCTCCTGAGACCATCTTGTCAAATCTCCATGCAGTCACATCATTCATGGTGAATGAGGCTAACACAAGCTTTTTTGTGTCACCTGTGAATCCAGTCATTCATTTTTTGACACCATAAGTTTCATGGTATTGTCAAACAATGCTGTGCCCGGGGGAAAGAGCTGTTTGCCAGACTCTGCGTATGATGTCCGCAAGTATCTTCATGGATGGTTAATCCGTGGTCGATATGAACGAATGATCAGTTAATCAGAGCGTGTGTCAGCGAGCACAATAGCCGTAATAGAGCAGAACTCAACAGTGCAATCTATGAAAAGTCAGTGAAGAGAGGGAGGATTAGAGGGAACCTGGTGGACTCACCCGCTGAAGGAACAAAGCCGCTTGTGCTGGTCAACACTCAGTCCCAGTCCTCAGGTGTGACAAAGCTGTGATTCAAACTGTGAAGTTAAGATGCAGGGCACACATCTGTGTTGTTAGATCGCACCTCCAACTAGGCAATAATCATTTTAATAATCTGCCTCACTATTAATTTACACAGCACAAGCTTTTACTGCGGTCTGCCAATGACCGGTGCAGCCTTCAGTCCCATCAATTGTGTTTGCATCAGTCACTGGTGCCACAGACGGGTAATAAAGACAGATTACCAACTGCGCGTTAGTCAGTTGTAGGCAATCTCGTTGGTTGAATCTTTCAAACCAAGGTTAAGATAAAAGTTTTTGGAGCGAGCATAGCTGAATGTTTCAAGTAGGAGCATACTGTGTTCCAGGAAAGACAGTACAGATCTATACATGAACAGTATGTAATTGTGAGTGCCCTATTACCAAACCAAGCAAAGACTGTTGAAAGGAGAGATGGATAAATGCAAACAATCACAATTTGCATAGGCAGATCTAAATTATGCTCTCAGATTAGAATTCATTTCGCTTGATACCCTTTCATGCTTATGAAACGCAAGGCAAGTAATTAGACCATTTATTCAGTAAGCTTTCTTTCTAACAATTTCTTGCTGCTTCTAGGCGATTACACTACCCATTTGATAAAATATGCTACAGGTCTTGCCGTGGCGATAAAAACTTTTGTGGTATGCAAAAGTTATTTTCCCCAAATTCAGTGTGCAGCAACTCAGCTTCAACATTTGAACCCAAGCGGCAAATTTGATTGGCGCCTCTTTGTGTCCCATGTAACAGTTCAAACAAGCAATTCTGAGCGAGAATGCAACAGCAGAACTTAGATTGCATTCTAAGTATGGTTCAAATTATCCTCATCAAGACCTTCTCTTGAAGCTGTTTGGAGTGGCAAAAAGAAGAAGGCTGCAGGCAAGTACAAAGAAGACAGCCTGCGAAAACATAACTGTTCGATAATGCCTCCAACTCCTCACACAACTAATTTTCAAATACTACCAGAGCCCTGTCTCCAGAGTTGGCAGAGGATTTATGTAGAGGAGGACAGATGGTTAAAGAAAAGGGCTTTGAGGAAGATGATGTGGGCAGCAGTGCCTGTCTCTCCTACTTTCTCTCTTAAATGTGCTTGAAACCTAAGTGCTCTGGCTGTAATGTGGTGGCCTGAGCTGGGAATATTTATTATGTTTTTGGGAAAACACTTTCTTTTTGTGTTTCATGAATCCCTGGATCTGCGAGGGAGAGATTTAAAAAAAGAAAAAAAAAAACCTTCTCCGTACTTAATTGGCCTGGGTCGTTAATGACCAGGCCTAATCGTTTGAAGGCTTCAGGCATGCGCACTCATTCATTTCTTTTTATACTTGGGGAACCTGAGAGGTGGATAAGAAAAAAAAATGAATCTAAGGTCATTTCAATATTTCTTTGATGTTTGGGGCTCTGTCATTTTTAGCCAGGCAGGCCGCACAGATGGAATTGGGCACAGTCCTGCCAGTCATCCAGACAGACTCCAGTCTTTGAAGTGCCTCTGATTTTTTTTTCTTTTAAAGGGAGCTGTAAGACAAGAGCAGTTAATCTGATGATGGGACATCCCTGATGCTTTCCACTACTGAAAATGCAGATGTGTTAGATTCAGGACGTTGTACACCACTGTATGTTTACAGTGTATGCTACATGGAGTTTAAGGCTAATTTTAATCTTAAATTGTCTTGATATTTAGCCTGTGCCGTAAGGAGCTATAGACCAACATTTAAAAGCATTTAACATTTGTTTAGGTGATTTGACTTGGTATTTCTGAAAACGACTGCTTAGGGACATACAAACATAAAGTTATCATTTTAGAATGGAATGTTCCACCCCCCCCTCTGTTTTGTTGTTTTGTTTTGTTTTCCCCTAGGATCCTATTGGTCAGTTTGTCTCCTGAGTTATTAACAGTCAAAGATTCAAAAATTGTTAATGTCTCAAGGCTGTGTTTCCTGAATGCTTTGAGGTTTTTGCAAGCATTTAGGAGTCACAAGGGACAGAGTTACTACAAAATTGTTTCTACATTAACATACCCACCCCACCCCCCGCCATTCCTCTCTCTTTCTCTCTCTCTCTCTCTCTCTCTCTCTCTCTCTCTCTCTCTCTCTCTCTCTCTCTTTTTCTCTCTCTCCCTCTCCCCAGCAGCTTAATTACATTCATATTTGTTTGTTTTGTAAAACAAATCATCGCATCAGGGAATTAAAGAAATAGGATATCGTCTCAATTAATTCATCAGTTATTCATGCTAACAAGACGTCATCAATCTGCAAGATTGTTCACAGCATCCATGGCCTCCGTGCTTTTCTTCAGCGTAGGTACAGGAAGCCTTCACCTCCAAACGCTAGCAGAGTGCGTTGCTGTAGCTTTAACCGGCCGGACCAGGAGTGTCTGTTCATCCACATAACTTCGTCTCAGTGTCCCAGATGTCGCAGCCATAAGCCGGAGCACTGTCTCATCTCTGCCCGACCCGCCAAACATTCAGCCAGACTCATCTTCCCGTAGAGCCGAGGGGAATCATCTCTCAAATGGACATTAGCTCAAATTTTCGTAAATATTATGGGTTCAGCGAGGCCAGTGTTGGTGGTCCATCTGTGAATTTTTGTCATCTTTTTTTTTTTTGGGTGTAAGAACAGGGCGGCGCTTCGCCGTTATTCAGCGATTTGACCGACTGTGAGAGCGGCCGAGGCCCAGAGTGACAGAAGCCGGCGTTGTAGTTGTTCTCTCTCCGTTGGCCGTCGGTTACACAGCCGCAGACTCAGGGCTAAAAAGATTCAAAGAAACACACGAGGCACACTCTGTTTGCCAGTAACTCCCCCGGTGGAGTGGACCACATATAAATCACCCACAATCGATTAATATACTGCATTCAACATACTTAAGTATTTTGCCTACATCAATTACCAATTGCAACCTTGTTTTTTTTTTTCTTTTTTTTTTTTTAAGGAAATTATGTTTTTGGGGGTTTTTTTGTTTGTTTGTTTGTTTTGCTGTTCGTGTATGTTTGCTGCAGAATATTTAAGGCGCAGAAAGGCTGTTTCTGAATGTACCAATACAGCAAATGTTCTGTGGCAAGGGACGGCTAGCCTGTTCATCCCAGTTCTGTCACATTCCGTAACCATTAAGCCGAACAAAATGAGAAATTTTATCAGATAAAATGCAGAAATGTAATTCTGATATGATCCTCTCTTACATTCTTGTCTAGTGTGTGACCGTTATAAACCTTTTGGGAGAGAGTCTCCTCTTCCCACTCTCTCTCTCTCTCGCTCTCCCTCTCTCTCTCTCTATCTCTATCTATCTATCTGTCTGTCTCTCTTTTTCAGTCTTTTTGGGTCTTTCTGGCCAGAAATTATGTCTGTCTTTCTCAGCTCCTGGGTATATGTATACCATAGCGAAAAAAATCCAGCTAAACACGCATATATATGTACTCCAACCAAATAAACACGTAATCAAATGACCAAAGGTGGAATTAGATGTTGTTCTTTACAGGGCTCTGAAGTGATTTCAGAAACGCTCCATCACGTGAAGACAAAATAAATTTGGAAAAAAAGACAGAGGCTAAAATAAGCACTTGTGAGAGAATAAGCAAAAAAAAAAAAGGGGGCCGTGGTCAGAATGACCTGTGTTTTTATTGCAAGGGTTGAAAAGGTGACACAAAACATACTGATTGCTCACTAACCGTTTTAAACAAGTCATTAGCACATGACCCCTTTCTGCATAGTTTGTATGTGTGTTTATTAATATTGATAGAATATTTGACTTGCAGGTCATATGTTCAGTTTGTTGTAAACTTTGTCTTTTAAACAGAGATGATTTTTATTCAAACACACACACACACATATATATATATGTGTGTGTGTCTGTGTGTGCGGCATATATAAAATAGAAATTATGTGAAAAGAGTGTAAGACTCCAGCTCGTGGAGGAAATTGCTATCAGTAATCTTGCAAAAGCAGATGCACCTGCATTTGTCTCTGCCCTTGCAAACATTCATTCTACATTTAACACCAAGGACACAAGGCAGCGCAAGTAAAGAGACGGCACTCAAACCTCAAGCCCGTTTTTCTTCATCGTACCCTCATGGTCTTTAATGAGCTGGTATCCACGGTCTGATGACTGAAACTCGTGGGAGTATTTCCACCAGGTGGAGTCTCTCAGCCAGCCCGCGTGTTAAACTAACGTGAGGGTTTTGTTTGGTCTCTGTCGGGGAGAAAAAAAAAAGCTGCTCATAAAATGCATTACCAAGCATCTATAGCAGTATTTAGTGGTTAGCGGAGAACCCCGTTAGCCCTGCTTGTCGAATCACCTGCTTGCATACTACGATGTACTTTGTAATGTGGTAATGTTAAATTTATCTACACGGTCGCTCGCCTCCCAGAACCCACAACCCCCCCCACCACCACCACTTCCCAATACAATTGAACACAAATGAAGCCTCTGTCATTACAGGCCCCTGCAACTGTACTCTGTATTCTGTCTTCTGTATTCGTTCAAACTCTGTATTGTCCTTAGCTCAGTGCAGGGTTGTCATGTGGCTCAACTGGATGAAAACCTCCGTGCTTTTCTTACAGATATAGCATATAAATGTGCTTTCCTATTTTCCTAAAATCAAATCAATCCGAAGCATATAGAGGTACCTGAGGGTTTGTACTCATGCTTGCAAAAATGTTGTCGGTTGCCATGAAGAGTCAGATAGGCCTAGTTCACTAAACCTACTATTCTTTCTCTGCGTTGAGGTGTCTCCAGTTTGTCAAGACTACAGACCAAAATGGGGTTTTTTTCCCATTTGTTTAGCATTGTTGTGCTTCGTTAATGGTGATGCTCTAAAGTCGTTCAAGCAACACTTTTGTACTTGATATCTTTTTTTTTTTTCCCCCCCATGCTTTTGAGGCATTGGATCACTGGCACCTCTTAGTTCTTAGCCATAGTTTTCGTGACACTTCCAGCTGTTTGATTCTGATTTTTTTTTTTCTTTTTCTTTCTTTTTTAAATTGGATTAAAGGCAGATCCTCCAAAAAGTAAAGCTTTTTTAAAGATCAAATTACATGAAATTTGGCATTTAAATCTTTTCTTTATAGCACAATACAAAATCAATCCCCCACGGTGTCAATATTACTGGCTATGTGATTTTCAAGATAGCTTTTTTTCCCCCCGAGCTTTTAATTCCTCTTTTCTCCCACTTTGAAGCAAGGACTTTAACATGACACTGTTTCTTCCAAAAAAAGAAAGAAAGAAAAATGTCATTTTTACTGATAAGTATCTGCCTCTGTTCCAGAGGCCATCAGTTCTGAGAGTGCATCTTCATGGCAGATAACTTACATCTTGCTGCCAGATTCACAATTTTTTGCCAACTAGCTAATTATCAGTCCAGATGCACTACCAGGCATACTGCTTGGAGTGGAACTTGCAGACATTGATCACTGAGTTTTTCTCTTATAGACTTATGTTATAGAGAGCCGGACTACGGGCGATGATAACCGTGAACTCTTTGCTCTTGCAGCCATAGCACTCTGGCTCGAGAGGTGCAGGTGTATAAAATTTGGTTCTCATCATTTTGAAGCTGTGAAAAACAGTTGTAAAGAGGTATGGTTCTGTCGGTTGGTTGGCAGAAAGATTTTGCATTTGCATTGCATGGAGCCAGTTGAGAAATGGTTTGTCTTGAGAAAAGTACAGTTGTTCAATAACGCCGTGCTCCAGCACATTGAGAAATCAGAAGAGAGTTCTCCTGAAAATCCAACGGGCAAGGGATTTTACCCCCCCCCCCCCCCCCCCCAAAAAAACCAACAACAAGCGCAAGCACGCTAATGTAATCACGGAACAAGCGAATACACTTTAGTTAAGAAGCTTATGCCGTATTCGGTTACTGGAGCGTTAGCATCAGAGGAAAGGTGAAAAGTCTTACATTAGTAAGTCAATGGAAGAACAATGTATGAGGTATGGTGCAAAAGCCATCTGCGTTTACGTAATCCAAATGTCACCCTTGGTTTGATGTCCTTTCAGCTCACCTATTAACCCATTAACGCTTTGCGTACATGCTTGCATAAGTGGTAAATTTGTTCAGAATACAGGTTTTGCCAGCATTCAGTAAATCTTAAAACTTTCACCTGCAAAGCTTTGTTTAACGTGAACACGGGACTGTTGAAACGCATTCTGCATATGCAACTAGGAAGGCTGTGTCAAAAATACGGAAACGAATAACACATTGCATACGCATATGAAACAAATCATTATTTTGGTGGATCTGTGATACGCGTAGCGGCGAGAGCAGAGGAAATATCCTCATTGATTTAGTTCGCTGATGTTTCATACATTGCTGATAAGTGACGGGTCATGAATAAGTTTGCAATGTTTTTGCAGTAGTTAGTCCAGATCCGTTGAGTCACCGAAAACCGCCTGAGGAACAGGGGAAAGATTTATCAGTGTCGGTGAAACTTCTATGGAAGCATATCTAATGACTGTTCTTTTTCAGACTGGTTCGGTTGCACTCTCCACATTTTTGCAGTGGCACGCTCAACGTTCAGCTGTAGGATCATTTAATTGAGTGACGTTTTGGCGATGTTGTAGTGAGGTAGCTTGTGGCAAAAAACATTGGCATGTTGATATATATACGGTATATGTGTGATACTGTTTTTTATTTTGTCACAGTATTATTGGATTCAGTTTGTCTATTTCATTTTGGTTCGGTTTGTCTGCATCTTTTTTAAAGGTGTGCTTTTACATTTATTTCATCTCTAGCTTAGTGTCATATAGCGTAGTGACACGCAGAGATTTACCCAAGAGCCACCTTAGGCTAATTTGTATGCGGAGCAACAGCGCAAAACAATTTAACTATGACTTTTTACATTTTTATGAGTTTAGCAGCTGTTAGCTGTCAGCTGTCAATATTCATTCTCTATTGATTTTGAGTAGTTAAAAAAGTAAACTAGTTGTGCAGACAAAAAAAACAACAAAAAAAACAGACTGACAGCTGAACTGAATTGCAGTCGTTGCTGTCTTCCTGACTTAGTGTTTGACTGACTACACCAGCAAGGTTTTCGTGACATCAGTATTGATTAAGTTTTTAATTAAGCTCTGCTCGTAAATTTAAGTTTTTAAATTGAAATCCAAAGTTTTTCTGTTATGTGCCTGTCTTGTAGGATTAGTTAAACTGCTGTGAAAACTTAGAATTCAAAGTAGAAATCATCATTTGAAACGTTCAAAGTGAAAAACGATAAAAACAGATCTGAAGAGAAAGATCAGGTGCATTAACCCATTTCGATCCTCTTTGTGATGCTCTGGTCGGCTGTCGAACAAGAGAGCGCCTTACTGCAACCACTCTGCTTCTCTGAATGACATAGATGGAGGATGGAGAGTCAAGGGATGGAAAGTCCCGTTGATAATCAAAAAAAGGCCTTTCTGCCATAAGGTTTGTTAGAACTGCTCAGGCTGTTGAATATTCTTGCACAGGTAAATGTCTAGGGAAAGCTCTCCCCACATGCCTGTGAGTTCTCAGCATAAGCTCAGCTGACTCCCAAGTCATCCATTCTGAACAGAAGCTTTTCTCTCTCTCTTTCTTTCTTTTTTTTTTTCCTTGGTCGAACGCACACTTTCACGCATTCGTGGATCATGTTATCTTGTGACGTGATGTCATGACGTTTGCCCGCGCACACGCCGTTAACATGTGTGGGTTTCTTTCAGCAGTGAGGAGATGTGAGGACTGGTCAGAAGGTGGCGACATTGAGCAGACTGCGCATCAACACGACCCCCCCACCCCCATCTTCAGCATGAATGGGGATATGCCTCATGTTCCCATTACAACTCTCGCTGGGATCGCTAGCCTCACCGACCGTAAGTAACGAGAGACATGCAACATACCACACACACACACACACACACACGTGCACCTGACCACTTTACAGGTTTCCTTCTTTAGGCCTGTATAATATGTATACCATAACTGGTAGAATCAGCTGTATGGTGCTTTGCTGTGGAATGTTAGCCATGTTCTGCATTTTACTTTTTCATTTAGATGGTTACTGTTTTGAAATACTGCAGTGATTATTTCTTCGATTGGGAGAGAGGCCTTCGTCGTAATTAAACATTCATGTTTTCCACATGAATATTGAAGTCTGACATTTCAAACACATGATCTATATATGAACACAATGACCGCAGATTTTCAAAGAGAGAAGTCCAACTATTATGGCACCTGTATGTTGTCTTCAATTGAGGAGTCACGAAAGTACATGTATTCCCTCTGTCCTATTGTGGGGACAGTTGTGTAGAGTGTGAAATATCGTTGTGTGGGTTCCCTGGAGAGGTTGCATTCACTACTATTGCAGATCCCTGAAATTACTGTCTAATGAAATATTGATGTTTCATAATGAAATATTGAAACAAGGGTCTTTTTTTTTTATTCGGCCTACGAAGCAATATATAATTTATTCTTAACAGTATCAAGAAAGGATAATCAAGTAGAGCCTTGTCGTTTTCCTCATATTTCGCATAGAGGCATAAATACGTGTTTGGCAATTATACTGTCTCTCCCTTCTTTATTAACACCATGTCTCTCTCTCTCTCTCTCTCTCTCTCTCTCTCTAATCTGTCTGCGAAGTGTTAAACCAGCTACCCCTGCCTTCCCCTCTCCCTGCCACCACCACTAAGAGTCTGCTGTACAATGGGAGGATTGCCGAGGAGGTCAACTGTCTGTTGGCCTGCAGGGACGACAACCTCGTATCCCAGCTAGCCCACAGCCTCAACCAGGTCTCCACCGAGCACATGTGGGTACCCTGAGCCTTCCTTGCTTCACTTTCACTCAGCGAACCTCCCAGTTCTCCAGTTCGCTCTAATGCTCACGCAGGTCATTGAGTGAATGCCCTCCAACCTTCCCCCAATCCCGGCGTTCACGTAAATTACATGGCGAATTCGCCATCTCGCAGGAAATGAGAGCAATTATCTGTTTGATGGAAAGTGTTTTGCCTCTTGTTTTTGGAAAAACAAATCAAACGAACCGTCTAGAATTTGTGGGAGCACTCGAAGGCGCTTACGAGGGCTTACAGAAACGAAATTGATGAGCTAGTGTTTTCACTCTCGGGGCGTACATCAAGAACGTTTTTTTCTTTGCTCTTTATAAACACGTTTTTAAAAGGCGCACTGAAGGGCCCCCTTATGATCCAAACACAAACCGTTTCTCAATCCTCTTTACAGAGAGCTGAAAGACAACCTGGGCAGCGATGACCCGGAAGGAGACGTCCCAGTGCTGCTACAGACGGTTTTGTCCAGGAACCCCAACATCTTCAGGGAGAAAAGTACGCCCTCCCGATACGGGGTTCAGGGCGGTAAGGAGAAGACATGGAGACATTGCCGCTGACTCTCCTGAGCCCAGCGGAGCACAGCGCCAGAACTTCCTCCACGAAGATCTCGGTCACGCCCTGAGGTCTTGGGTCAGGTTTCCGTGGATCAGATTCCGTGGGGTTACGTTATGGTGACATGATGACGTTATAGCATTGTAATAGGTCTGCTGCCTGCGTGGACGGGTGTTTTCTAGAATGGAGAATCCCCATCATTTTTTAGGCGCCGTCATTCTGTACTCCCATGTTAGAATCTTTTCTCAGAGAAGAATAGCAGCCATTGGTGACGTCCAAATGGTGGTATCTTTCTCTGTGCCTTTGTGGTATTTGGTGACTGTGACTTAGACAGCGACGGCTGTTGCTGTAGGTACCAGGCAGTGATCTGAGTAATCCCAAACTATTAAAATACCTGAGAGAAGAGAATACACACATCTCAGATACTAATAAACCCATGTTGTGTTCGCTAGATGTTTGCCTCTTCTGCTCATTCAAAACGATGACTTAGTGTAGCATGTATAGCAAACCAGACATTGTCCCTAAACGAATTAGGGATATTAAACTTGAATGATTAAATGACTGGTCGTCTGTGCAAGCATTACTGACTTATGTTGAAATTAGAGTGGGGAAAAAAATAGATGTGATCAAATCAGGAATGGTTTCTGCGTAGCTTTTGATCATGTTGTGTGTCTGTTTCTGTATTCAGTCGAGTGCTGAGTGGTGAACGATGGGACAGGCTTGTCTTAGACTAATATGCTGTAACCTAATCCGAGGTTTCTGATCCACTGAAACGTTGTATCCAAAACTTAAACTGACGCTGTGCCCCCCTGTGCTCTTTTGTTGTATTCAACAACGAATCAAAACGCAATGTGTGAATTGTACTCCAACGTACATTTTTACCTCATGTCCTTATCCTTATGCACCCCCCATTTTACACATCTGTGGTCTGTTTTGTATAGCCAAAGAAAAAAAACCCTAAAGGCAGAATGCCATCACGCCGGTCTTCGCCGTCGGGCCTGGCACGGACATGCCTGTTCTGAGTATTTTAACGGCTGGGCCTTTATTCCAGTTCTTTTCCATGCTCCCTTTCCTTGCGACCCTTTTTTACCTTCATTAAAGAGGATATGTAGCGGTTTTGACTCTGCAGAGCATCCATGTGATGTGTCGTTTGATATTGCGTCTGTTGTAGTAACTTAATACAGTAGGACATATGGCAAGGGAGCAGTGTAAGAGTAGTGGGACAAGACCCAGTTGTACAAATACTTCTTTTAACCTAGCTGTGTTCATGCTTTAAAATCTAGTTGTTGTTGTTGTTGTTCTTGTTGTCATTAGTTTGGAATTCAAAAGATTTCTTGTTTTGGTCCCTAAAAGCATCAGGGATATTAAACCCTGATTGGGATGATAAAATGAGAAATTCTCTGGCTGTGAACTTTCGGCTTGTTGTTTCCGACACAGTGTCCTTGGGACTGATTTTTGCTGTGTGCTGTTTTCTCTTTTGTTTTGAAGGTATCATGCAACAGCCAATGATACCACCGTATAAGATATCTCAAAATCAAACAAATTACCAGCCCACCACTATTTCACACAGTCCTCCCAGGTATTGTTCTGTCTCTCTTATGAATTTCCTACCGGTTATTCAGTGTTTTTCTCAATGAGTATCTTTACTTTTTGAAAAAAAAAAAAGAAAAAGCAATGATTAGACTTAGACTACTATCTGTAATAATTCAGAGCCAACTGAGTCAATATATAGATGTGAAACTGGTTCAAACTGCCTGTTTTTGTGTTCCATGATTAACTTTTTTTTTTTTCCTACTTTCTTTCTCTGCGTAGTCGGTTTGTTCCGGGCCAGACGGGCCCTGGGTCCAGGTTCATGCCTCAGCAGAACAGCCCGGTTCCCAGTCCCTACGCTCCACCGAGCCCTGCTGGTTACATGTCCTACCCTCATCCCCCTGGTTACCCTCCACACCAACAGATACCGCAAGGTCAGTCTCACCAGCCAGTCCTCAGGCATGCCACCACATACCTTGAAGACTTGTTACCTTTTTTTCCCTTCTGTTCTGAAACACAATATTCTCTTAGTGAAATATGCCCTTTGGTCGTATGCCATGAAGCTGAATATGTCAGCTGGCGAGAGCCAAAATTCAAGCCTCTCCGATAGAAGTCTTCCTTCCACTCTTCTCCTATTGGTTAGTCTTGACTTTTGGCTCAGGTTATCTGTACATGCTCCATCTTGAATTAAAGGTTGTGGAGATTTACGTATGCACGCATGCAGATGAAGCTCAACATGTGATGAAACTGATGCCGACACACACACACACACATGCAATGATGACCAGCTCCTGAATAAACACTCTGTAAGGTGAAGAGAAGTGCTCCTTTGCGTCTGGCTTTACCCTGGTGTGTTGGTGTTCTCCTTGTGCTCGTAGAGCTGCATGGTTCCCCTCTCGTATCGGCGCCCTCTTATTCAGGAAGCCCCCAGAGAGCAGTACAACCATGCCTAGGTGTCCAGACCCAGCCTTCCCCACAGCAGAACCCTTCAACCCCAACGTTAGGTAGGGGTGGATTTCTTAAAAAAAGAAAGAAAGAAAGAAAAAAGAACGAAAGAAAACGAAAAAGCAAGCTTGGAGAGAGAGAGAGCATTAAACATCCTCCTCATTTCGGAAGTCAAACCCATGTTCTCCCATCACTCACTCACTCACTCACAGGTGTGGTTCGTGTGCCCGTGACCGCTCACTTTCATTTGCCGTTTTCAAGTCACCGTGGTTTTTGTACTATACGCTGCATTATTATGTACTGTGCAGTTTTTTGGTTTTGTTTTTGTTTTGTTTTTTTTTATTTTTATTTTCCCCACACCGGTTTCGTTTTTTGTTCCTGGAAATGCTGTGTGGAGAATTGGAGCATTTGTCTTTCTGTTCTCAATTTGTGTGTATGTGTGGTGTTTTTTTGTTCTTAATATTTTCCACTTTGCGTGAACATGCCCTGTGTGTGTGTGTGTGTGTGTGTGTGTGTGGCGAATACCAGATGAAATGAAGGTTCCGTAATCCGGCCAAGACTCGGGTCTGACAAAACAATAATCGTGCGGTTTGTGGGGCTTCTTTTTTTTTTTCGTCAGTGTCTGTTACAAGTCCCATGGTGTCTGGTGGCATGAGGAACATCCATGACAATAAGGTCCCAGGGCAGATGTCAAGTAATTCAGCCAATCACAATGCAAGGCACTGTTCCAGTGAGGACTACATGAACATGGTCCACAGAATGGGAAATGAGGTGAGCTACAGAGATGTCTGACTGCTCTTGGATGTTGGATGATTAAGGGGGGGGTAGGGAGAGAGAAAAAAAAAAACAGATGTCTGTTTGATATCACTTGAATTCACGTGCACCCTTTTGCCCCCAAACCCCTTTTTTTCTTTCTTTAAGGAGAGTGATCCCTCCTTGAGGAACTCCTCCTTCCCCCTCCAGTCACCAGGGTCCGTCTGTTCTCCAGCTGGCAGCGAAGGGACTCAGAAAGGTCAGACAGTCATCATTAGAATGATAAGCTGATAGAAGGCGTGATACTAGATTTTACCTGATCTATTTACCAGATATTGTTTGTTATGGAATGGCCACAGTATGGTGTTTTTACTCCCAACTCTGAGGTTACAAGGCAGATTTTTTTTTATGAATATTGGAGAGAAAGACTCTATTGGCTCATGATTTTTGGTGAACTTCAGTTTAGTTTTGTTTTGGTTTTTTTGTGGCTAAAGTTGCTAAGTCTTGTTGCCTTTTTTTTGTTTGTTTGTTTGTTTGTTTGTTTTTTGTTTCAGTCGGGACTCGTCCATCACTCATCCTCCAGTCTCCTCCTCCCTGCTCCTCACCACGGGACGCTGCGTCCGACCTCCTCCTCGACTCCCCAGACCGCAAAAAGAAACAGAAGAAGGTGGGCAAAGAGGAAGGTGACAAATCCGCCATGTACGACATCGTCAGCTCCCCCTCGAAGGACTCCACTAAGCTGACGCTGAAGCTGTCGCGGGTCAAGTCGTCCGAGATGGAACCGTCGTCGGACCTCCTGCCCGGCGTGGAGCACGGCTCTGACGCGGAGAACGAGTTGGGCTGCAACAGCCTGCCCTTCTCCCGAAACCCCCCGGACCCCTCGCACTGCCTGGCCACGGGCCAGTGCCTCCCGGGGGAACAGTCGGGCTACCAGCAGGTCCCAGTGCTTCAGAACACGGGCGCGCTCGCTGCCAAGCAACCCGGTGCCGTCAGCGGCACTCCGTACGACGAGGCAGAGATGGACGCGCTGGCCGAGATAGAGAGGATAGAGCGCGAGTCGGCCATTGAACGAGAACGCTGCTCCAAAGAGGTCCAGGATAAAGGTAAAGAACCTTGACCCGCGTAAAACACTCATTAGCGATCATGTGCCTTCTCTTGTTTTTTTTTAACTCAACCTGGAAAAAAAAAAAAAAATTAAACTCTAGCAATGGGTCTTAGGTTGTGTACTCTTAGACCTTATAATGTTGTTAGTATTTGTCTGTCTTTAAAAATTTTTTGAGCTAATAAATGGGCATCATGATAGGATGTTGACATTATATCACAGTGATCCTGACAAGGGGATCTTAGCCTAGAGAAGACGGGAGTATTATGACACTGAGCTGTTTCTTTGAGGGCCATTCTTGATTTTTTTTTTTTTTCCTCCGCCTTTGACAGACAAACCACTGAAGAAGCGGAAACAAGACTCGTACCCTCAGGAGCCTGGCGCAGCGGGGACTGCGGGGGCCACGGGAGGGCCTGGAGTCGGCGGCGGGGGCAACGCTGGAAACAAACTGGCGCCTCAGGAGGGCAGCGCCGCCAGTAACGGGGCGAATCGTCCGGCCTTGATGGTCAGCATAGACTTACAGCAGGCGGGCAGAGCGGAGGGTCAGCTGGACTGCATGAGTACACCCATGCCTGCCATGGAGGCCCAGCGAGGGCCAGAGGACAGCGCCGAGTCGGCCGGCGTTCTGCGGCTCAAGTCCAAAACGGACAGCGAGGTGCAGAGGGCTGCAGACGGGCGGCCGGAGGTCATAAAACCCAGGTCGGACACGCCGCAGAAGCAGGGCTCGGACGGTCGACCGGACACGCCCAAACACAAGCATGACGGCCGGCGGGATTCTTCCGGAAAGCTCCTGGGCTCGGACAAACGGTCCGACGTGTCCAAACACAGGCACGATGGCAAACCCGACGGTGGCAAAGTCCGACCCGAGAGCCGGGGTTCCGACGGTCCCCGGAGGCACGAGGGACGTTCTGAGTCGTCGCGAGACGGGCACAAAGAAGACCGACACAGAGACCGAGACAGGGACCGCGATGGCCGACGCCTGGACACGCCAAAGTCCTCAAGAGGAGATCACGACAGACACGGACGCGACAGAGACAGGGAGAGGGACAGGGAAAGGGAGAGGGACAGGGACAGGGACAGGGACAAAGAGAGGAGACACAAAACAGAGTCAGGGGATCACCGGGACAGGCGTTCTCCAGAACAGCGATCACGACCCGACAGCCCGCGGGTGAAGCAGGAGGGTCGCATGGGTCCAGACTCGAGCGGCAGACCACACACCGACCGCCTTAAGACTCCCAGCAGCAAAGAGGAGCGAAGGAACGCGGAAGGCAGCAGGAACCGACCTGACGGACACAAGCAGCAGCCTCCGGACACCAAGCCAGGGGAGTTCCCCAATTTCCTCCTTGGCGGCAAGTCTGGCGCTCTTAAAAACTTTGTGATCCCCAAGCTGAAACGGGACAAGGAGGGGAACGGGTCTGCAGATTCCCGACGGCCTGGGGATCCCTGGAATGAGCCGCGCGTCAAGCTGGAGCGACTGAGCCTGGAGAAAGATCTGAATAAAGGAGTAAAACCCGTGGTGGTGCTTAAGAAACTCAGCTTCGAAGAGGTTCAGAAGATCATCAGGGAGAGGGAAGACAGGAACGCACGCAGTTCCAAATCCGGCAAGAACAGACCCTCCTACGGAAAATCGTCTAAAGGTAAGAATAAGATTTGGCCGTCGTGTTTCCTGATGTCAGTGTGGTCTGTATGTTCATTTTTTTTGTCTTGGCTTTGAAAAGGGGAGTAACACCCTTTATTTTGCCTCTTTGAAGGGGGCATTGATGAATCGGTGCTGAAGGAGCTTCCTGCTCATCTGCTTGCAGAGATCGAATCCACCATGCCTCTTTGCGAGAGAGTGAAGATGAACAAACGCAAACGCAGCACTGTAAACGAGAGACCCAAGTACGCTGAGGTCAGCTCCGACGAGGAAAGCGAACCCGTTTGTGAGTGTGAGTAAAACACCTCTTTTAATATGACTTTTTATCACTTTGCTCTTCGTTCCGTCGTCAAAGCAACACCGCTCAAGACGCATCTGCAAAGTGCTTTTTTTTTATTAATACTCGAGGAGTGCCCGCTTGCTTGCTTAGAGTAAATTGGTTTGATAACGTGCGTGTGAATTGTTCCTGTTGCCTGAGTCGGGTCTAATTCCGTTTTTTCCCCACAGCGGCGCCGAAACGGTCGAAGAAGGAAAGGGATAAGACGTGGGAATACGAAGACAGGAGGGGCTCCGGCGAACACAGACGGAGTGGAGGGTGCAGCGAAGGACGCAGGGGTTCGGGCAGCCGCTACAGAGACCGCACCCCTGACTATTCAGACGCCGACTCTCCTCCGCCTAGTATGAGCGACAGTGAGTGTCCCTACCCACAATCCCACGCTCTTTATGGAACGAGACAAAGCTCTGGAACTGTTTCGTTGATGCCTTTTTAAGGGTTTGTCTGTCGCTCTCTCTATCTACCAAAGTGAAAGTCTGTCATTTTTTTTTGTACTTTCTTCACCCAGTTGCCAGGAAAATGAAGAAAAAGGAGAAGCAGAAGAAGAGGAAAGCTTATGAGCCCAAATTGACTCCAGAGGGTGAGTTCTATGGAAGGTGTTATTGTAAAGGGGTTTACACAATTGCACTGGGATTTTGTTGAGCTCACGTTATTTATTTTTTTTGGCTATCTTTTTTTTTCCTTAACTCTACAGAAATGATGGACTCGTCAACGTTTAAGAGGTTTTCAGCGAGTGTAGACAACATTCTGGACAGCTTAGAGGATGTTGACTTCACGGCATTGGGTAAATGGATCTCCAGGCTTACCAGCAACTAATAAAAGAATGATTATAATAATATAAATTCTTGCACCTGATTGGATATTTTGCTCTCTGAGATTTCTCTCCAACTCAAGAAAAGTTGTTAAGGACATTCAACGCTAAGAGTTAGTGTGCGAAAAAGATACTATTTTTAATTATTATTATTAATAGTAATAGTAGTAGTATTGTTGTTATTATTATTATTGTTCTTCTTATTATTATTATGTTCTTATCATTATTATAATTATTAAGAGTGAGAAGTAAAAGTCCTTTTCTCTTCCTTTAGCGGACGATGACGAGATTCCTCAAGAGCTGCTTCTTGGTAAACACCAGTTGAGTGAACTGGGTAGCGAATCAGCCAAGATCAAAGCCATGGGCATCACCTATAGGGTAAGCAGTTCTTGTGCACCATTTGATTGGTCAATATCTGATCATATTATTGACAGTACAAGGTTTTATAACTTTCTCGTAATGAGACTGAGATATTGTATTTTGCTGAAAAACACTGATTTGTGGTCCGCAGCTTTCGTCTGACAAGCTGGTGAAGGTTTTGAACATTCTGGAGAAGAACATCCAAGACGGGTCCAAGCTCTCCACAATGATTAACTATGTGAGTTCTCTGATGCCAGTGTGCGCATTTAAGTTGGCAGTCACTGTAAGGAGAGTCCGCACTTGTGTGAATTGGCAGACGTGTCGGGATCAATGGTAAAAAAGTAAATAAAAAGCCTCTTAACAAGCTTCAAGATGCTGGATTAAAGTTTTCCGTCTCTTGTTAGGACAACGATTCGGAGGACGAGGAACGGTTGTGGCGCGACCTCATCATGGAGAGAGTGACCAAGTCGGCGGACGCCTGCCTGACCGCCCTAAACATCATGACCTCGGCTCGCATGCCAAAGGCCGTCTACCTTGAGGACGTGATCGAGAGAGTGCTGCAGTACACCAAGTTCCACCTCCAGAACACACTCTACCCTCAGTACGACCCCGTCTACCGGGTGGACCCTCACGGAGGTCAGTCGGTCGTCCGCCGGCGTCGGCCCTTTCTCGTTCTGAGTACCGGTGTTTTTGGGAATTTTTATTTGAGAAGTTGGAATATCTGGCTCTCCATCCGTCATCCTGTCTCTGCTCGCCTCACATCTGTTCAATCAAACATCTGTTCCCCTTCATCTATTTTGACATTGAGAAGAATCTAACCAAGAAAGGAGACAGTCAGGCTGCTCTGCATATGTTCTGTTATAGCACTGGTTTAAAAGTTGCTGTATGTACATGCAGCTGATGAATTAACCCTTCGGTGACCTCTTGCCAACATACTTAAAGGTCTCTTTTTGTCTCTCCCTCCCTGCCCTCTTACCTGCCCCCCCCCCCCTTCCAAACTCAGGTGGAATGTTGAGCTCCAAAGCCAAGAGAGCAAAGTGCTCTACCCATAAGCAGAGAGTGATAGTCATGCTGTACAACAAAGTGTGTGACATCGTGAGTAACATCTCTGAACTGCTGGAGATACAGTTGTTGACGGACACTACGATCCTGCAGGTGAGGGGCGTCTCCTGAACGAAACCAACAGTCGCGACGCCAACCCTTCCGTCAACGCACGTCTGTTCATCCGCTCTCTCTTTCTCTCCGCAGGTCTCTTCAATGGGCATCACTCCGTTCTTTGTGGAGAATGTGAGCGAGCTGCAACTCTGTGCCATTAAGCTGGTCACCGCGGTAAGTGTCCAGTCGTCTTTCTGCATAAAACACACCTGCTGCGGTTCCTGTCTCTACCGTGTGTCCGCCAAGGGGTCGGACTGAGCTTGTCTCTGACGCTTTTCCTTCAGGTGTTCTCTCGATACGAGAAGCACAGACAGCTGATCCTCGAGGAGATCTTCACCTCCCTCGCAAGACTCCCCACAAGCAAGAGGAGTCTGAGGAATTTCAGGTAGCTAGGCCACTGGTTAGCCTCGTCGTTTTGCTGAGGCTTGTAATCTCTCGGTCCCCCTGAACCCCAAAAAAATTCCTCTCAGGACCCCACCCCCTCATATCCACTTGATCTGACCTGGCAACAGAGCCAACGCTGAGTGTGTGTGTGTGTGTGTGTGTGTGTGTGTTTCTTTTAACTGACAGGTTAAACAGCAGTGACGTGGATGGGGAACCTATGTACATCCAGATGGTTACTGCGCTGGTGTTGCAGCTCATTCAGTGTGTGGTCCAGTTACCCTCTGACAAAGACAGCACAGATGACGAGTACGACAAGAAGGTACGAAAGCGTCCTCGCGCTGACGATAAACGCTTCTGAAACGGATTAGGTGACCGAAGCCTCAACGCTTACGATAAAAATCTGTCGCGTCTTTTAATGACGTTTATTTCTTTCTGTTCGTCTCAGGTGGATCAAGATGTCCTTATCACAAACTCTTACGAGACTGCGATGAGGACAGCCCAGAACTTCCTGTCCGTCTTTCTGAAAAAGTATGTGGGATTTTCTCTCTCTTTCTCTCTCCGTCTCCGTTGTTCAGTTCGGTGAAGCTGTTCTCCCGTGGCTCGGTCCGCTCAGATTAAACTTTTCCCCTGTCCGTTTAGATGTGGCAGTAAACAGGGAGAGGAGGACTACCGGCCGCTCTTTGAAAACTTTGTCCAGGACCTTCTCTCCACGGTCAATAAGCCGGAATGGCCGGCCGCCGAGCTGCTTCTCAGTCTCCTTGGACGGCTGCTGGTTAGTTCCTCCCAAATTGCCCATCTGTTTTATGCCTTCCTGCTCAACCCGCCGAGAGCCATTACAACTGTCAGAATGGATCGAGCTATTCACCGTCCTCCTCGCATTACTGCGAGAGAGGGGAAAAAAAAAAAACCCGTTAATGAAAATCTGCTGAAGCATTGACCTTATCTGAAAGTGCATATTCCTGGTTCTGTTTCTATGGTTTTCTGTTTCTGTTCCCATCCAGGTGCATCAGTTCAGTAACAAACAGACAGAGATGGCTCTGAGAGTCGCCTCGCTGGATTATCTGGGCACGGTGGCCGCTCGCCTGCGGAAAGACGCGGTGACGAGCAAAATGGACCAGAGTTCAATCGACCGCATCCTTAGAGAGGTAAACGCACTCGTAACATCTGCCTCGGTGTCCTCGCTTACGCCGTGGAGCTGTTCCGAACCTTTCTTTTATGATGTATTCATTTATTGATCGCTAACATTGAAAATACCTTTTCGTCTGGGTTTGAGCGTGTCCGTTTCTTATGCTTGTCAGGCCTCTGGGGACGACGAGACGCAGCAGCTGCAGAAGGCTTTGCTGGACTATCTGGACGGAAACCTGGAGACGGACCCCTCTCTCATGGTGAGGAGCACGTTTCACGCTTCATCTCTTCTTGTTGAGGCGAAAGCAAGGAAAGAAATGCGTTCAGAAATTAATGAACGAAGCCGTATTTTCTAAGCCTTCGCGATATGTCGTCTTATGTAAGACTTCAAAAGAACTGACTGAACGATAAGCTGCGTGGAATGCTGAAGAGATCACCCAGCTAACTGTGTGTGGGGGTTTTTTCTTTTCTTTTTTTTCTTTTTTTTTTCTTTCTCCATTCCCAAAATCCTTGTGCAGTTCGCACGGAAGTTCTACATTGCTCAGTGGTTTAGGGACACCACCACGGAAACGGAGAAGGCCATGAAATCCCAGAACCAGAAGGATGACGACTCTTCTGAAGGCCAGCATCACGCCAGGGACATTGAGACCACCGGAGAGATCATGCAGAGGGCAGAGGCACGCAAGAAGTTCCTCCGTTCGATCATAAAGACCACGCCCTCACAGTTCAGCACGCTCAGGTAAAACACCACGGAAGTTCCTCCGCTCGGTCATAAAGACCACACCCATCACAGTTCAGCATGCCCAGGTAAAAAACACCACGGAAGTTCCTCCGTTCGGTCATAAAGACCACACCCATCACAGGTCAGCATGCTCAGGTGTATCGCCACAGAAGTTCCTCCATTCAAAGTTCTTTCTTTTTTTTTTTATATGATTATTACAGTTATTTTTGGTCCTTCCGCATTCTCTGCTTTTATGCCTACGCAGCTTCTGAACACACTGGAACATCTTTCCGGATAATTCTGCTGGCCATTAATGAGGAAAGAAATATTAATAGTGCACCTGTTCATACTGCTTGCATCTGTTAGAGTTTCACATCTATTGCCGTTAGGTCATCACAATTTTTCTAACTTTTTTTTTTTTTTTTTTTAAGTAATCTTATCTCTGTTCTTCCCCAGCTGATGAAGGCAGCATTCTAATTGTAATTTTGTCATTTCTTTAATCCAGTCATTTTTTTTTTCCCGTGCTTTTTCCGCCCCTCAGAATGAACTCGGACACTGTGGATTATGAAGACTCCTGTCTGATCGTGCGATATTTGGCCTCCATGAGGCCGTTTGCGCAGAGCTTCGATATTTATTTAACCCAAGTAAGACGACAACGATTTTGCATCTCACCGTAGTTCAAAAACATTGATGGCATATGATCAGAGCCGAAGACTGTGTTGTCCTGTGTTTGCGACCAAAAAAAACTAAAAATACTGCTTTGTTTGTTTTTTTAACTCAGATTTTGCGAGTGTTGGGAGAAAGCGCGATTGCCGTGAGAACTAAAGCGATGAAGTGTCTGTCTGAGGTGGTTGCTGTGGATCCGAGCATTCTGGCCAGGGTGAGTGTCCTCGCTCTCATGAACCAGACTGCACCCAAATAATAACACTGTGGCTATTCATCAGAGCCATGATTCAGTCTGAAGTATCAGAGCTCTTAATATAATAAAAATCACTCTATAGTCGCTTGTTTAGAATTGAGGTTTGTCTAAGCGACACCGTCGAATGTTACCGTCGATTTTGTTGTCGAAACCTGTGTGGGTGTGTGTATGCCTGTATGTGTGTGTACACGTGTCTTTATGAGATGTTTAATGAGGTCCTCTCTTCACAGTTGGACATGCAGCGTGGTGTGCACGGTCGTCTGATGGATAACTCCACCAGTGTGAGAGAGGCCGCGGTGGAGCTGCTCGGACGCTTCGTGCTGAGTCGACCTCAGCTCACGGAGCAGTACTACGACATGCTCATCGAGAGGATACTGGTGAGAGATGGTGTCATTGTCGCTCTCCCCGTTTTACTGAACTTAAAACACTGCTCAGACCGACCCCACATCCAAACACGCATCCCTTCAGACTTGTGGTAGTGTCCATAAACAGCACTGGAAAACAGACAGTGCCCTCTGACTGAGAGCGTAGCTTTTGTGGTCCAAAGAACAAGTCTGTCAGGACTGTGGTCTTTAATTTTCCATGTAAACATTGGCAAAGCTGATAGGCAGTGCTTCTTTTCCCATATTGAACGGCTTTACTTGAGTTAGCCCACAGTAATTCAAACTACACACAAAACAATGAATAGTGCAGCGGTGCTGAGGAAACAGTCAATCTCCAGATGAAAGTTCATTCTGAGTATTAAAGTTCATCTCAGGTGAAGGCCGTTTGTACGCTGCTGCCACCTATTGGCCACGGTGAACACTGCACATTAGAAATGTTTAGGATTGTATGGGATTTTCTGATATCTCAAAGTTTATTCTCATGTGTTTTGTTTGTTTCTTTTTTCTTTTTCTTTTTTTTTCCTTCTCTCTGTCTCTCCACAGGACACGGGTATCAGTGTGAGGAAGAGGGTGATTAAAATCCTGCGAGACATCTGTCTGGAGCAGCCCACCTTCAGCAAGATCACAGAGATGTGTGTGAAAATGATCCGCAGGGTGAACGATGAGGAAGGCATCAAAGTAAATATGGGGGGGGGGGTTTTGTTGGTTTGTTTGTTCATTTGTTTGGGGGTTTTTTTTTGTTGTTTTTTTGTTTTGTTTTGTTTTTTTTAAGTTTGTGATTATGGACATAGTTTGAAAACCTTGGGCTGAATGCCATGCTTTCCAAAGAGTCCGTAAAGCGGATGAACTTTAATGCGACATGCCGTGTATGTTGTTTTGTTTATTTATTTTTTGTTTTGTTGCTGAGGATTGTTACTCAGGTTACCTCTCCTTCTCTGTCACAGAAACTGGTAAACGAAACATTCCAGAAACTCTGGTTTACCCCTACACCCAGCCATGATAAAGATGCCATGACCAGAAAGATTCTCAACATCACTGATGTGGTAAGTCATATAACAAGATAAGTGTGGACCAGCTGCTATGTGTATATATATATCTATATATCTATCTATCTATATATCTATCTGTCTATCTATATATATATATATATATATATATATATATATATATATATATATATAAACATGAAACAGAAACACAAAATGCCAGTAAAACTATTGCGTACGCTTATTCTCCATACTGAGATTCATTCCGAAGTTCATATAGTGAATTTCTTGGTTCTTCTTCATGGTATATGAAAGCCTGTATTTCTGACAATATTTCAGACTTGACAAGATAAATTGCTTTGTCTCTCAGGTTTCTGCCTGCAGGGATACTGGATACGACTGGTTTGAGCAACTGCTCCAAAACGTAAGTTTTCTTTTTTTTTGATTGATGTGGCTCATTACATAGTGCCAATGCTCATTCAGGGACGGGAGGGAGGGGAGGGGAGGCGAGGAAAGTGTCCTCTTCCAAACTTACAGCTGTTTATTTGGGTGGGGGGGGGGGGGTGGATTGAACGGGGCATTTCAAATACGTTTGTGTCCTTGTTTAGCAACCAGAACGTGCTTTAACATTCTGCTCAGTCTCCTCCTTGATTGATTTGCTGATTTATCTGTGTGTGAGCAGCTTCTGAAGACAGAAGAGGATGCCTCCTACAAGCCGGCCAGAAAGGCCTGCGTACAGCTGGTCGACAACCTAGTGGAACACATACTGAAATACGAGGAGTCTCTCGCAGGTATGTGACTCACTTCATAAAATGTGTTTCATCCTTTCCACACATATTGTCCTCTGCGTTTCTGATGAACGTGGTGTTTGATACTGTCTGTCTTAAATAAAAGTTTTTACTTGAGTTTGCCATTTATTTATTTATCTATCTCTCTATCTGTGTATTTATTTATTTATTTAAGTGATTGATTGCATATGTGAGATGGACCAATTCTGCAGAAAGACTTTTAAATTCAAGCTCTTAACACGACTCTTTCAACTTGTTTCTTTTGAAGACTGTGAGAATAAAGGAGTAAACTCAAATCGGTTAGTGGCGTGTATCACCACTCTATACCTGTTCAGCAAGATCAGAGCCCAGTTAATGGTGAAGCATGCAATGACCATGCAACCGTACCTGACGACAAAATGCAACGTAAGATCCTCATTCTCTCTCTCTCTCTCTCTCTCTCTCTCTCTCTCTCTCTTTCTCTCTCTCTCTCTGTTTCTGACTGTCATTTTTATGTGTGTGTGTACTTCCAGGGAGCACTGTACCTTGAAAGCAGTATATTTTTTTGTATAGTACCATATCGCCATCTAGTGGGCAGTTGGTGAAAGTGCAGGACATGAACATCAAACTTGTAATAAATTGTATTATTCTATGTGTGTGTTTTTTCTCCCTCTCTTTTCCAACAGACTCAGAATGATTTCATGGTGATCTGTAATGTAGCAAAGATCCTGGAGCTAGTTGTTCCTCTGATGGAGCATCCAAGCGAGACGTTTATGGCCACTATTGAGGAAGACCTGATGAAGCTCATCATCAAATATGGCATGACGGTTAGTCAGAAACACATATTATTGCTTCCATACGCTGCAAAGTTTCTTGTTGCTCTCATAGACCAGAGAGTTTCTGACTGAGATAAACATCTGTCTGTCTTCATCGTAAACTATTTGTCTTCTGTTCGTATTAGTTTCAAGTTTTTATGCCTCATGGACACCATTGCTTTGATTTTTTTTCCAGGTTGTACAACACTGTGTTAGCTGTCTTGGCGCTGTGGTTAACAAGGTTACTCACAACTATAAATTTGTCTGGGCTTGCTTCAATCGCTACTACGGTAAGACTGACGTTCTCATGTGCAGAAACTTCATAAAGTCTGATTACGTGACTCCTTCGCTGTGGTTCGGTATTAATGTCGCGATATCCGCTTGCGTATCAGGTGCCTTGAGCAAGCTGAAGACTCAGCATCAGGAGGACCCCAACAGCACAGTACTAACGACCAACAAGCCAGCGCTGCTCCGCTCTCTCTTCACTGTGGGGGCGCTGTGTCGACACTTTGACTTTGACAGGGAAGAGTTCAAGGGCAACAGCAAGGTAGAGGGACTCACCAAAAAAAAAAATGCACCAAGTGAACTTTGACTTGGTTCTGTGACCTTTGCTACTGTTTACAAATGTTGATTCTTTTCTACGTCTGTTCCAGGTTGTTATTAAAGACAAGGTCCTGGAGCTGCTCCTGTACTTTACGAGGAATGAGGATGAGGAGGTGCAGACAAAGGCCATTATTGGTTTAGGTGAGTCCCTTAACAGAGGTGCCATGCCTCCTCTCTGCATGACAGAGGGGCATCTCAAAGTCTGTTACCGTCTTTCCCTGTCTCCTCTGTGCTGACATTCTGTTCTCTTTCTCTCTCTCTCTCTCTCTCTCTCTCTCTCTTCCACAGGCTTCCTGTTCATCCAGTACCCAGGCCTCATGTTTGTGCCGGACGTGAAGACCCTATATAACGACATCCTCTCCGACAGGAAGAAATCGGTTAACCTCAAGATTCAAGTGCTGAAGAACCTACAGACATATTTACAGGAGGAAGATTCCAGAATGCAGGAGGCAGACCGCGAGTGTAAGCACATCATCTCAGAGCAGCCACGGACGGTGCAAACGCATGAGCTCGTAACTTCATTTAAACTTCTTCTTCTTCTTTTTTTTTTTTTTTTCTTTCTTTTCTGGCTCTTCAGGGAAGAAACTTTCCAAGCAGGAGGATCTGAAGGAGATGGGAGACATCTCGTCGGGAATGAGCAGCTCCATCATGCAGCTCTATCTGAAACAGGTGCTGGAGTCGTTCTTCCACACGCAGTCCAGCGTACGACACTTTGCCCTTAACGTCATCGCGCTGACGCTCAACCAGGGCCTCATTCATCCTGTACAGGTATGCACACGCGCGCACGCACACACACACACACAGACACCAACACCAACGTCCATCAGTACTTGTATGACTCCGTCACATGCCGTCCTGTTCTGTCCTGCACTGACCTGCGCTCAGAGTGAGTGAGTCTGTTTGAATGTATTTCTGATCTGAGCTGTTACCTGTCCCCAGTGTGTTCCCTATTTGATCGCCATGGGAACGGACCCAGAGCCCACCATGAGGAACAAAGCTGATCAACAGCTGGTTGAAATCGATAAGAAATACACGGGATTCATTCATGTAAGTTACGGGGGACCTTCCGGCTATTCGTGAAGTTTTTTTTTTGGAGGTTGACTTTATGGTGTTTCATGGATGAGATCTCATATTGTGTGTGTGTGTGTCTGTGTCCATGTGTGTCCTGTAACAGATGAAGGCTGTGGCAGGAATGAAGATGTCCTATCAGGTCCAGCAGGCTATTGTGGGGACAACCAACACCATCATCAGGGGTTTCCGTCAGGACGAGACGCATTCAGCTCTCTGCTCTCATCTCTTCACCATGGTGCGCGGGAACAGACAGCACCGGCGAGCTTTCCTCATCTCCCTGCTCAACCTGTTCGACGACAGCTCGGTGAGTAGCCGTCATGCCTTTGGGAAGCCACCTGTCTTTGCGTTTCCCGCGCACCGAGAATCGCTACGTGTGTGTTTTCTAAGCTGGCGCTGACTGGTCCTGTTCCCCTCTTGCAGAAAACAGAGGTGAACATGCTGCTGTTTATCGCAGACAATCTGGCCTGTTTCCCATACCAGACCCAGGAAGAGCCGCTCTTCATCATGCATCACATAGACATCACCCTGTCTGTGTCAGGCAGCAACCTGCTCCAGTCTTTCAAAGAGGTGAGACTCCGTCATGGCTCTGACGGCACTCTGACAGTCTGACGCGTAAAGGAAATTTACCGCTTAAACATGACGGATGGGGAAAAGGAAGGGCTTGATACACGAAAGTGGTGTGGGGTCATTTTCTAAGTCCTGTTTGCTGTTTGCAAGGTCCATCATAAACAAATATTTACAGGCAGTAACATTTACACAATAGCATACACAAAAATCAGTTTAGAAAATGGCTGGAGAGCATAACTGAAGGCAGTACAATGGTAAAGAAACCAAGATAAAACAATTTCCTGTACGCTATCTTTGATTTTACAACCAACTTTCCTTAAACCAAACATGGAACGACTTCGCTCTCACACACTCTCTCACTCTCACTCTTCTCGATCGCGTCCATACGTCCAAATACGTTCCGTTTTTTTTCCCCCTTTTTTATTTTGCCGATCCTGACTCACACCTTTTGTCTCTGCGCAGACTTTGTTGAAGGAACCAAGGCGGCGGGAGAAGAAAGTACGGGAAAGGAAGTACAGCTCGGACGAGGATGAGGAGGACGAAGAGGGACACAGCAGCAGGATGAACAGCAGCGATGAGGAAGATGAGGTAGTACGGAGGCCGAAGAAGCACAAGCGAGCTCCGGTGGAATCGGACTCGGACTCGGACCTGGACTTGGAGGACGTGGATAAAGTGATGCAGCGGCTGCCCGACAACCCCGACACGGTCCTGCTGGATTTCGCCAACGCTTCTCAGGGCATCCTGCTCCTCCTAGTGCTGAAACAGCACCTGAAAAACCTCTACGGCTTTTCTGATAGGTACGTCCCCTTCAGCAGGCCGCTGCGTTTCGTCAAAAAAAAACAAAATGGGTTCTCAGGGATCTTTTTGGGTTTTATTAAAAAATACGAAAATTCTCAGCGTCACGTAAAAAACGAGCCAAAATCAACCTGAGCTGATAAACTAAAGGTCACTGTTTTAAAAATATTCACCTTCAAAAATCATCGTCCTGAACATCGTTCCTTTGTGTAAAAAGTCTTTCAGACTTTTTCTTGACACAATAAGTCCAGTCAACGCCCGTACGCTTAACACGCCTTGAACCGTTTTCTTTCTCCGCAGTAAAATCCAGAAGTACTCGCCGACAGAATCAGCGAAGGTGTATGACAAGGCGGTTAACAGGAAGCCCAACGTGCACTTCAGCCCACGCCAGACGCTCGACTTCCTTTCCAGCAACCTGTCGAACGCGGACCTCACGTACGACATCAGGAGGAGGATCATCAGGCAGTACTTGGACGTAAGCGCTCGGTTCATTCGATCAGAGACAGAGGTCACGGTTTGATCCGCTGTGTCTGTGCCGCGGTGGTCCGCGGCGTGCTGGTCTGTAAACGTGTTGTGTCAGGCGACCTGCTCTCACCCGAGCCTTTTTGTCGGTCTCGCAGTTTAAGGTACTGATGGAGCACTTGGACCCAGACGAGGAAGACGAGGAGGGTGAGGCGTCGGCCAACGCCAGAAACAAAGCCATCTCCGCTCTGCTGGGCGGCTCCAGCCCTAAAAACAATGCTGCTGACAGCGAGGATGACGACAGTGACGGAGACGAGAAGGCTCCGGGGGTAGGTCCTTTCACAGAGCCGCGCAAACACCTGACGAGCAAGACAGAGTCTCATTTAACTCTCATAACTCCCTCTGCTGACCTGTTCGTTTGTGTTTGTGTTTTTTTTTTAAGTTTATTTGTTTGTTTGTTTGTTTGTTTGTATTAGTGGAGCTTATGTGGGTGTTGTGTTTTTCTGCCCCTGAACTCTGACAAGCCATTAATCTTGTTTACACGGTTTGCATAGACTTGTTTGTTTGTGAGTATCCCATGAAGTAGGAGTTCTTAGTTGGCTGGATAAAGACAGGTCAAAGTCAAGATTTTCTGAGAGAAGAAGCCCAGCTGCTGACCTTGTAACAGACAGATTTTTTTTTTTTTCATTTTCAAGTTATCTGACTAACTGGAAAATCCTGTGGGGGAAAAAAAATAGCCCAGAAAATTCAGCTATGTGGGAAATGTTCCACATTTCATATAACCATTTTAACTGAGTGTCCTTACACATTCAGACATGTGTAGTTTTATAGCCGAGGTTAGCAGGTGTCAGACAAGTTATGTCCTATAGTCCTATGTCCTTTTACAGCGATGACACGTGAAATAACACATCAGATAGCAGTGTGTCAAGCCTGTGAGGTTTGTTTTTTTTTTTTCTGTTTGGGTTTTGGACTTTTTAACACTCATCTGTTTCTGCCCTCAGTCGTCACGGCGATCCAGGAAAGGCGGCGATTCCGCGGAGACGTTAGGTCACATGAACGAAACGGTAGAAGCCATGGACGTGGTGGCCATCTGTTGCCCCAAGTACAAAGACAGGCCGCAGATCGCCCGCGTCATCCAAAAGACTAGCACTGGCTACAGCGTGCACTGGATGGCAGGCTCCTACTCAGGCTCGTGGGCGGAGGCCAAGAAACGCGACGGACGTAAACTGGTGCCTTGGGTGGACAATATTAAGGAATCAGACATCATTTACAAGAAAATCGCCTTGACAAGCGCGCACAAGCTGACTAACAAAGTGGTTCAGACTTTACGATCACTTTATGCAGCCAAGGAGGGGACTTCCAGCTAATTAATCTACAGTTCGTTCTACACAAACTATCTGCAGTCAAAAATTTATTTGGATCCAACATTTTCTAAACCAACCCAGAAAGGCAAGGATACTACACAGACTCATTATACTTGAGATACAACGTTAGAGGAGGAAAATAGTGATGGGTAAAGGGGGGGTGGGGAGGAGGGGGGGGGGGGGGGGGGGGGGGGATGGGGGTGAAAAATAGACAAGAAACTGTTGTGAAAACTTATCTGTGAGGAACTGCAGACGTGGATCCTGGACATGTTTAAGTGAAGCAGGAAAATAAACAGACAAAAAACAAACACACGCGCGTAAAGAAGGAAATGTTTGGAAAACATTGTGTGGGAGCTCCTTCGCTGTTGTGCAGCAACTCGGTTGTTTGATTTTTACTCCCACTGTATCATAGTTTAACAAAAAAAAAACAAAACAAAACGAAACAAAAAAAAAAACAAAAATGTTTATATCTCTGACAAAAAAAAAAAATCTGTTTAAAAAAAAAAAATAAACTTAAAGTGAATGTTGGAAATTAGTCTGTTGATGTTCTTAATAAAGTGTTCTTGGAGTTTAACCTAGCAGCGGATGGATTTCTTTAGCTTAGCTCAGTTTCCAGGGAAACAAACTTTTTAATTTTTTCCTCTCCTTTATGTTTTTCTTCCCACCTTTTTTTTTTGTTTGTTTGTTTTTTTTGGGTTTTTTTTTTTGGTTTACCCATTCTGTACAATGGAGTCTCCTGGACATAATTTATTCTGTTAAAACCAGAGCATGCAGTATCTGTGGCCTACGATGCGGGAAGAGTTCTTTTTTTTTTTTTTGTAAATGTAGATTTTTGATGTATTAGGTCACCCTAGAGAACGAGAAAAGGGATCCTCAGCTCTTCTGGCGGAAACAAATACTGCAATAAATTTTTTTACTTCTCTTTGTTACTTGTCTCGTTTGCATTTGACTTTGTTTTCATTTTTGTAATATGGAATAGTCTGAGATTTTTCAAACTTGAAACCATGTCATTATTTCTTTCTTCCTCGAGAGTTATTTTATTGATCCTCCGAGTTGTTTTCTAAAAATGAAATTTGCCTTTATGGAGTAGAAGGAATAGTATGAAATAGAGTTTTCTTTTTCTTTCTTTCTTTTCTTTTCTTTTTTTTTTTATTTTTCTTTTTGTTTTTTTGGGAGTAAAATTCCTATCGTTTGATTTCAAACACTGCTCATGATCGAAAATGGGATGAGAAATATTCATGGTTATGCATTTAGAATTTGAGATCAAGAACCTGGTCAATAGATATTGAACCTTGTTCTTATAGATTAGCAAACAGATTTGCTGTCTGGTGAAGGAAGCTTGTAATGTTGGGATTTAATTATTATCTAAGAATAATCTATTAGCTTCTTAAAAGGCCAAAACCTTTGTCATTGCCAATGAATAGAAAAGCAGAAGTGCTACGGATTAGAGACAGTGTTTTTGCTGCGGTGTACTGATCCTTTTATTTATTACCATTTTAGTATTTCACATAAGTATTTCCATACATTCGTCCTTGTGGATAAAACATTTGTGAAATATCAGTGACTGGAAGTTTGGAATAGTCTATTCTGCTGCTGCTATTGCTGCTTGGTAAAAACTGCAATGGGTTCCAGTTGCAGTCATGGGTTCATACTAACAGAATACAGACAAATACATTTCTGGTATACATGCCAATTGGCCACAATGTTCCAGGAAGCATAGAATGTCCCACATTTTTTTGCGTATATGACTTTTCATAATAAGAGTTGTTGTTTATGAGTGGTGTGGGGCTGTCCATTCTAGGTTGTTTGCTGTAGTGGTTCGGTTAAACCAGAATTAAAGTCCCTTAGTCTGAATGCTTGGCAACCAATAAATATTTCCAATAAATCTCAATGAATTGTTTTGGATGGGCCTCCAGTTTCATCATAAGAAATACTAATTATTTTCAATTATTTTAGCCAGTAATTGTCAGTTTTAACCGTAGTGTGAGGTTCTCCAATGAGAAGTGGTTTCCAAAAAAAAAGTTTGCGAGGTAAGAGTCCTGCCCATTGTGCTTGACAGATTGTTGGTTTATAGATGATTAGTTTGGGTGGCATTTCTGCAAACACGTAATGTTTAAGAACATCCAGCATTTTCAGTTTCTCAGACTGTGATTTCCTCCATAATTTTACACAAATGTTCACTTACATGGGGTTTGTGAAACGTGTCTTACACAGGTTAGATATTTAATGTTGTGCTATTGCTCCAATAGCAACAACTTACAGTCTATCATTCTGATACCTCACAATATTGCTAAACATCACTGGAGTAACCTGTTGCTAGTCAAAATATCCTCTTTGTTTTGGTCTAGTAATGTTTTTACAAGCTTCCTACGGGTTTGTCCGCAAAGATGTGGTCTCATCATAGTTATGCATTTAGTTATGCAACCCCAACACCACCAAAATAACCCCGAACGCATATTTCATAGACAAAAAGATGTTCAGCGAATCATTCCAAGCTATCAGTTGTTCTCCCAGGGTGTTTTCGGTCAGTGGCATCTCCCACATTCGTTAGTTAATGGAATATATCACACATTATCTTAAAATAAAAATTAAAAACATTAATATATCTGCTTTTTAGGAGTTCCCCTCGATTACTTACATGTAAAATAATAAATATCCAAGACCTGTTCGTGGAAAAAAAAACAACTCACAGACATTACTCACAGACATTAAAAATTTATGCTTTTATTTTGATACCGGTGCGAAACATTTCGGTTCCATTTGAACCGGAAGAAGAAACGATTGACCCCAACTGTTGCTGTGAATCGGGGAGCCGCAAGAGCCACACGAGCTTGGCGGGACAACAAATTTTAAGACGGCTGAAACAAGTTTTTAATTCTACGGTGTCCATTTAACATAAACATTTTGGCTGAGCAGTTTTAAGTGTGGTAAGTTCAATTCACAAACCTTAAACTGTCAAGTTTACATTTTTTCAGACAATGTCACTCGACTCAAGCAGCCCGGGTTTTTACTTGCTAAGTTAGCTATCCGGCACGCCAGTAAGCTAGCTACCTTGCACTTGAGCAGTATATCCAACGTAACAGCATTTCATGCAGGGTGGGTTATCTGTATGTTATGAACTGTGTTTTGTAATTTGGGAACGGTGAAGAAAAGTTACAAGAATGTAGTCTTCTTAAATGAATGCATTCTGACTTTGGTGAAGTTTTGAAAGAGCTGGTGAGTTGTTTATATTTCCACTTACGTTAATACAAGCTACATCGAAATAAACACGGGTGTCGTTCGCTAAAAATATTGGTACGTCTCCAATATGTTTTAATTATGCTGGGTTGTGGTTTAAGACTATTTTGAAAATGTTGCTGACCTTAAAAGCCAGACGTCACGGTAACAGTAGAGTCACTGGTCTCTCTCAATAAGCGTGTTCTTACGTTGAGTATGTGACGGTTTTCTCCAGGCGACTATCAATACTTCAACCATGCCGTCAAGTCTGAGCTCCGGCAGTCCTTCGGCAGCTCTGCAGGAGGCTCTGGAGAGCTCCGGTCGTCTTATTGACAAACATTTGCAAGAAGACCGCTGCTTCCCCGACCTGTCGGAGCTGCTGAATGTTCCCTCACACAGTAAGAACTGCTTACAAAAAGTCATAGAACACATGTTGAGAACTAACTTAACTCCTACATGTTCAATTCTGCATTTTTCAAGTCTGCACTTCTTTACTTCAGTAATGGGACGGTCGTATTCCCACACCGTTACAGATGTTTATTAATCCGTTTGCCGTAAATCTCATTTGTAGATATGCCCTCAATCTCCGGGGTGTCAGACATGGACTACCCGCTGCAAGGACCTGGACTCATTAGTGTACCAAGCCTCCCTGAGCTCAGCGCAGTCCGACGAGTCCCTCTACCTCCGGAGCTCGTGGAGCAGTTTAGCCGTATCCTCTCATAAACGGAATATAATATACACATTTAGTGATCAAGATCATTTCGTCAGTATGAAAGACAGCACGAAACAGAAATGTATAACCCAGCTTATAAATGAGCATATTGAAACAAAACACTCCAAAGTAAGGAACTTGACTTTAGCAAGGTCCTTTTTTTTTGCCCGTCTAAGCCTAAATTTTCTCAATACTCTTTTCTGTAAATAGAATCCTATAAGATCAGGAGGTATTCCATGTTGTCAAGGTGACATCACTGGTTTTAAATGTCTTTTGTCCCACAGCGCCTAATGTGTGCAGGTCCGGAGGTATTTTTAGGAATTTTGTATTTTCAGCTGTGATGCCTTAACAGCAGTAATCTACAGATATGCAGTGCAATTGCATGATGGGTGTTTTCCCCGAGATATCAAGAGCCTGGCTTACAATTGACAATGATATCTTCATGTGGAATTATGAGGATGGGTGAGTATATGAGTGGTCTTTTAAATAGTCTCATTAAACAGACTGTTTCATTCTCAAGAATGGATTTTACCAAGAGAGATTTGGACCACATTTGGAAAGTCAGCAGTTGATGTTAAAAAGTGAATGAAGATGAGTCAGAATTAGAGACTGAATGCCGTTACTATCTGATACACCACAGGGTCTTACTGATGTGCCTAATATCAGAGGCTACAAACAAGGGTGTTTTTAATCCATTTTTCAGAATAAAAGTCTGTGGTTTTGAAAGAGCACTCTTCAGTGACGTCCTGTGGACGTCTGTGATGTTCAGTCACTGGGATAGTTTTGGCTGTATCAGTCACAGTAAATACAGAGGATGGTTGTAAAGGAGGAATGGACAATATGGAGGAGAACTTGTCACTGTTAAGACCTTCAGGATGGAACAAATGCAGCATTTTAGTCCTTATTGTCAATCAGTCAGGGCTCTGATGATTTTATTCTTAACATTTTTTCTGTCTTGGTTTGTTCTAGAGGGGATGTGGCATATTTTGATGGTCTTAGCGAAACCATCCTGTCCGTGGGACTGGTCAAACCAAAGCCGGGTGAGTTTCTCTATACAAGCTCCCAGCAACAGGTTAATGTTTTTACCTTCAGAGTGATTTATTTAACTTTTTTCTTTCTTTTTTTATTTTGCTCCTCTGCAGGCATCTTCCAACCTCACATCCACTTTCTCTTAGTGCTGGCCACCCCTGTGGACGTGGTTATCCTAGGACTCAGCTTCCCAAAGGCTCATACAGGTCCCTCGATTTCCCATCGCCAAACTGGTCCCACCATGCATTTAAAATACCCCTTAACTCCCTGCAGTGCTGACCGGTCCTCTCTCTGCCCTGACTCTACAGGTTTAAATGACTCTATGTCCGGAGCCATGCAGCTCCTGTCTGACCCTCTATACTCCATTCCCACGGACAACACCTACATGCTGGCCATCACCTCCACGGACCAGGGCCGCATCTTCCTGGCGGGAAAGGACGGCTGCCTGTACGAGATCGCCTACCAGGCCGAGGCCGGCTGGTTCAGTCAGCGCTGTCGAAAGATCAATCACTCTAAAAGCAGCCTCTCCTTCCTCGTACCCTCTATTCTGCAGTTCTCTTTTTCTGAAGACGGTAAGGAGGAGTGGCCACAACCCTTCGGGTTTGAAATATACTCGATCTGTTTGTCTCACTGGATTTCTTCTAATTTTTGTACTTAATAAGTAACGGCCGTATGACCCTTTTTTTTTTTTTTTTTTTTTTTTTGTCCCCAAACAGATCCAGTTGTCCAGATTGCAATTGACAATTCGCGCAACACCCTGTACACTCGATCTGAGAAGGGCGTCCTGCAGGTTGCTATCTTCTTCTGTTTGTTTATTCTGAATCCTGTTGATACCAAGGTGTTAATGGGTGGGTTTTACAGCATGCTGACCTGTGTGTGTGTGTGTGTGTGTGTGTGTGTGTGTGTGTGTGTGTGCGCTCGCGTGTTTCAGGTCTACGACCTGGGCGCAGACGGGCAGGGAATGAGTCGCGTGGCCGCCATGTCTCAGAATTCCATCGTGGCAGCGGCGGGAAATATCGCCAGGTCTGCAGCTCCGCTCCATTCGCGCTCTGAGAGTTTCTGTGCTTCACGAATGAATAACATCGCGAATGACTCATGCACCTGACATTGTTTTTCAGGACCATCGATCGCTCTGTGTTTAAGCCTATCGTTCAGATAGCTGTAATCGACCGCTCAGAATCCTCAGACTGTCAGCTGTTGGCTGTCACTCATGCCGGTAAGAGAGCGATGAAAATGAAATGTTAACACGTTGGCCCAGTGTACGTCTTTCTAACTCTTGTTTTACGTGGAACTTGTTCAGTGGTTTGAAGTGGTGCCTTTGTCCCACACAGGCGTGCGTCTGTACTTCAGCACGTCCCAATTTACTCCACCGAACGCTAAGCACACCACCGCGCGGCCCAGCCTCCTGGCCCTGGTGCATGTCCGTTTGCCTCCTGGGTTCTCTGCCTCCTCCACTCTGCAGAAACCTTCCAAAGTCCACAAAGCTCTGTACAGTAAAGGTAAATTTCAGCACTTTCATTTCTAATTGAATATGAACTTGTTTACAGCAGCAATTGTACACTAAGTGTGTGTGTGTGTGTGTGTTTAGGTGTGCTGTTGATGGCGGCATCTGAGACAGAGGACAGTGACATTCTGTGGTGTATTAACCACGACTCCTTCCCCTTTAAAAAGCCCCTTATGGAGGCCCAGGTTAGAAATCGACTTCCATAACATTGTTCCTTTATACGTACTTTTTTTTAATCATTGCCTTTTCTGAATAACACAAGGCCTGCTTATCATTCAGACAGATCATCTTGTTTTTTGTTTTTTGTTTTTTTACATATTGAGAATGTAACATTGAATGTGTTTTGTCAACCAGATGACGGTTAATGTGGACGGGCACTCATGGGCACTTTGTGCCATAGAAGACGCTAAAGCACCCAAAATCCTCACCCCCCTCAATAAGGAGCTTATTCCTCTCACTGACTCTCCTGTGGTTGTGCAGCAGCATAACACGCCACCTCAGAAGTTTGTCCTCCTCTCTGCCCAGGTTTGTTTTCTCAGCTCTCCGTCTGACGAGGTTCGGTTTGAATTTTCACCTGGTCATATGACGTATAATCTCTTTTGTTCTGTGTCCCTTAGGGAAGTCATATCTTCCACAAACTGCGTCCAGTGGATCAGTTGCGCCATCTGCTGGTGAGCAGTGGAGGTGGCGAGAGCGAGGAGATTGAGCGTTTCTTCAAACTGCACAGGGTAGGGGAGCAGGGCTTTGGAACTAGTGTATTTTGTTAATCTTGTTAATATGCCGTCTTGGTTTCTCTTTTTTACTTTTCCACCCCTCCACACAAACATGGGTTTTTAACTCTGGGTTTTTTTGTTTTGTTTTTTGTTCTCTCTCTCTCTCTCTCTCTCTCTCTCTCTCTCTCTCTCTGTCTCTGTGTCTGCAGGAGGAGCAGGCGTGTGCCACGGCCCTGATCCTGGCCTGCTCCACCGCAGTCTGCGACAGAGAGGTGTCTCTGTGGGCCACTCGGGCTTTCTTCAGGTCAGAGCACTTTCCGCTTTTATCCACATGTACATATAAGTGCTCGCGGTATTAACGGTGACACTGAGGAACGTGTTTTGCGGTCACAGGTACGGTGGTGAGGCACAGATGCGCTTCCCCTCAGCTCTCACCGCAACCAGCACCGTCGGTCCCCTTCTGGGATCCCCTGTGCCAGGTGTGTGTTTGGCCTTCTACGTGCAACGTTTGTCTTAAAGTCACGTACTACGTTAGCGTTCTGATTTCAGGTCATAGATTCTGTTCTGGGTTACGTAGTTCCTGTCTCACTGTACCTTGCATGAAGTGAAAAATGTTTGTGTGCGCTCGTCTGATTTTTCCACCGTCTGTCTGTCGCTCTTCTAAACGTAGGCTCCCCAATGGGTCTTGGTAGTCCTCTCCCCAACCCCAGCTTTCTAGCCACTCCAGCTCCAGGTACAAAATCCCCCTCCTTCTCACAGTCTCCTTCTCTGCAATAATCAGTTTAAAGAACCTTACTACTGCTGTAGAAGCACCATCCTGTAGACAACAGGCTAAAGATGTAACATTTTTGTGTCTTTCAAAACCGTCTTTATGTTTCCTCTCTTTTTTTGTGTGTGTGTGTGAAACTTCTAACCAGAAAAGCTCTGAACTTTTTCTCAGCTTGCCTCATGTGTTTGACTTTGTTTGTTTGTTTTGTTTGTTTTTGGGTACAGGTATGGTGCCCCCAAATGTTTCCACTCCTTTCGTGCAAGCTACTCCCATGTCCCCGGTCAGCGGCCCCATCACGGCCATGTCCTCTGGGCCGGAGGTTGTGTTCTCTGGCAAGCACAACGGGATTGCCATCTGCTTCACCCGCATACTGGGGTCAGTCATGTTTATTCACATTCACATACACTGGCTTCTACACTTACAGCGCAGTGCTCTAGCTCTAACTCTTTCAGTCATCCAGAGCTTAACTTGTTAATTGACTGAGTAATTATCCACTTTGTTCAGGTGGAAATGATTGAAAAATTAAAGTTTTATTTTCACACCTTTTTCTTTTTCTGGATAAACACTGGTAATTTCGGCAAACAGTATGTTAATTTGATTGAATGTACTGATGGAAATTACTTTGTTGACAACAGTAACATTTGGGATGGGAGCCTTGTGGTAGAGAACACAATTCCCAAAGGAAACCAGGCCGTCACAATTGTAAGTTTTTTTTTTACATCTTTGCCAAAGTATATTTGAAATAACATTGTTCCCAGCACATGATGTGACAAATTAATGATAATTATTAAATATTAAGAATTAATAATTCATTATTTCCAAGATGGAGAGCACTGCTAGTTCTTCAGATCTGGAAGCCGTTCTAATGGCGCTTCAGGGTCTCAGGGACTTCTTGGACAAGAACTCTCAGTTCAGCCCCATGTCTCTGGGAACCGCCAAGTACGAGAACTCTCACCTCTCACGCATTTCTTAAGTCTTAACCGTGTATCCCTGGTTGTCGACACTCAGACCTGATTGGCTCTTTTCCTGTAGTTTGGGCACTCCAGCAAACCTGCAGCAAAGGCTCCTGGGATTCATGCGGCCAGACGGCGCCAGCTCTCAGCAGGTGCAGCAGGAGCTCCAGCGGAAGTACCACAGTAAGAGACTGAATGTGTTTCATTAGGCTCGTGTGTCTGTGTGATGTATGATGGTGGAGAGAGGTAACCGCTGTGTTGGTCCGTGTCGTGCAGCTGAGGCCCAGGCCTATGAGAAGGCGTCTCTACAGGGCATGCAGCAGCTGGTGCACCGCTCTTATCAGATGCTGGCTCTCTGGAAACTCCTGTGTGATCACCAGTTCAGTCTCATCCTCTCCGAATTACCCAAGGTCTGTCCCTCAGCACCCCCCTGAACGAACTCTTCTCGTACACACACAGCGTTTTTCTTCCCTCCTCTCTTTCACGGTGTCGCCCTATTCACTCTGGCTCTTCCTCTGTGTCTGTCTATCTTATTCTCTCTCTCTCTCTCTCTCTCTCTCTCTCTCTCTCTCTCTCTCTCTCTCTCTCTCTGTGTGTGGGATGTAGGAGGTACAGGAGCAGCTGAAGAGCGTCAGCTTTAAGGACGTGGTGACCCGTGGTCGAGAACTGACGGGCGCACTCATCACCGCCCTCATCAATGTCTACATCAAAGACAGCGCCTCCGTCGACGGCATCAGCAACCACCTGAGAGACATCTGCCCGCTGCTGTACAGCAGTGACGACAGCACCTGCTCCAAGGTACCGCGCTTCTCCCTCTCTCTCTCTCTATCTCTCTCTCTCTTTCTCTCTCTCTCTCTATCTCTCTCTCTCTCTCTCTCTCTCTCTCTCACTCTCTTTCTCCTTCTCCATACGTCTTCAAACCACTCCCATCGCTCCAACCCCTTGCCGTTCCCCTCACAGGCCAATGAGCTGCTGCAGACGTCCAGACAGGTCCAGAATAAGAACGAGAGGGATCTTATTCTTAAGGAGTCCTTACATCTCTACCAGCAAATCAGCCACCACACAGACCTGCCGCTCGTCTGTTCACAGTACCGACAAGGTCTGTCAATCACCCTTCCATCTGCCTTACGTACATAACCCGTACAAATGGGACAAAGCAGTAGACAGGAGGCCTTCCACATGTACCACCCAGCCTCCTCATGCTTCAAAGGCTCAAATGCCAGTCCTGCCATGTTTACTGCATGAGACGGGGGTTACTGGGAAGGCCTGTCTGATGCCTCGGCTGGGTGTCGGACAAGGAATTAAAGTGTTCGCGTAATCTTGTGTTGGCGCATGTGAGAGTTAGCTTTGTCGTTGAAAGTGTCGTTTCCGGTTTACCCTCCAGTGCGTTTCTACGAGGGTATCGTGGAGCTCTGCCTCACAGCTGCCGATAAGAAAGACCCCCAGAGACTGGGCCCCCACTTCTACAAAAACGGAGAGCCAGAGGAGGACGCGGCCGGGCAGCAGGCTTTCCAGGAAAGGTAGTTCTCACTGGGAAGAATTCAAAATGTACTGCCTGTAATTTGTGCAATGTGTCAAGGTTTAGAGCTGATCTCACATTCTGCTCTGGTGTCTGTGTCTGTCTTTGTCTGTGTGCGTGCGTGCATGGGGTCAGGTTTTCCTGTTATAAATGCATCACAGACACCATGCAGGAGCTGGTGAATCAGAGTAAAGCAGCCCCCCAGTCTCCCAGTGTTCCCAAACAGCCTGGACCTCCCGTCATGTCCTCAGACCCCAACATGCTGAGCAATGAAGATGCCGCCGCCCACGTAAGCTGCCCACGTGGCCTCTCTGTTTCATCTGCAAAGTCAATACGCATATGTTTGTGATAACTGACTAATGTTATTAACACGCCCCCGTCCTCTGTTTTTTATAGTTTGAGCAAATGATCAGTCTTGCTCAGAGATCTCAAGATGAACTGTTTCACATCGCTCTGTACAACTGGCTGATTCAGGCAGATCTCACAGATAAACTATTAGAGGTAAGGTGTTTTGTTTTTTGGTTTTTTTTCCCCACTCGTAAGAAAACAAGACATGATTGTGAGGTGAATACTGTCGTAAAAAAAATCGTATAAAACGCTTCCTTTGAGAGACTGTGTCTCTTTATGGATGACAGGTGAATTCTCCCTACCTGGAAGACCACCTGATGCACATGATAAAGCAAGACCAAAACAAAGTGCGGAACATGGACCTGCTGTGGAGGTACTATGAGAAGAACCGGAGCTTTGGCAAAGCAGCCCACGTTCTGGCCCGGCTGGCGGACATGCACAGGTAGACTACACAACACACGTTAACTCAGATAACACAACGGTCTTAAAGAGATGGTTTCATTTTTGGAAAGGGTTTTGAGTTCTTTGTCTGTCTATCTATCTGTGTGTGTGTGTGTGTGTCCTTTCAGCACAGAGATCTCTCTGAAACAGAGGCTGGAGTACATCTCACGGGCCATTCTCTCTGCCAAGAGTTCATCCTCCGTGTCCTCTCTGGGGGCTGACGGGGAGTTCCTACACGAGCTAGAGGAGAAGATGGAGGTGGGAGAGAGAGAGAGCCTCTAACCACATTAATCATCAAATGATCCATTTTGTCATTTTACTCAGTATTTATTTATTTAAGTTAATGCGACGAACCCTGTTGTGATCCAGGTGGTGCGAATCCAGGTTCAGATCCAGGAGACTTTGATCCGGCAGTATTCCCACCATCCCTCTGTACAGAACGCCGTGTCACAGCTGGACTCGGAACTCATGGACATCACTAAGGTAACCGAATGACTCAACACATTTTCTTCACACATTTTTAAGTATCCCAGTGAGAATAAGTGAACCTCAAATCCACAATAAAGAAGTAGAAGTGGGGGGGAAAAAAATATCCGCGTTTCCCTCTCTCTTTGTAGCTTTACGGGGAGTTTGCAGACCATTTCCAGTTGTCTGAATGCAAGCTTGCCATCATACACTGTGCCGGCCACTCGGATCCCATTCTGGTCCACTCCCTCTGGCAGGAGATACTGGAGAAAGGTAAGCAATCGCAGGAGGAACAGGCGTAAAAACATTGTTTCGATTTTGCCCGGGGGTGAATGGCGTAGAGTCTGACCAACGTGTTGCACATTTACAGAGCTTAACGACAGCGTGGCCATGAGTCCGGCGGATCGGATGAGAGCCCTGAGTCTGAAGCTGGTGTCCCTGGGCAAACTGTACGCAGGAACACCACGATACTTCCCATTAGGTATAATTGGATAACCCTTTTTTTTTTTTAGTCCCCTCTTCATTCCCTGAGGGGGTTGTCTTCGGAATTACCACAGTTTATGTGTAATTTCTTAATTGCTCCTTCTGACGTCCGTCCTGCCTGTCTAAGCACGCCCGATCACGAGACATTAAACCAGTCCCTGTAGACTTCTCGAGTCCTAATGGATTTTTTAGCCTTAGAAAAACAGATTTAGAAGTACAAAAGCACTTGTTCTAAGGTATATTTATTACTAAGCTAGTTTTTTACCATTCACTGGTTCCCTTAGTGAGTGCAGTCTAACCTCAAGTCATCCTTAACATCACCTCTCAGAGCTGGTGGAAAGGTCTTAGATGAGAGAGGGGGGTTAAAGCACTTCAGTTTTTGTTTTGGCCGGTCTTCCAGAGTTCCTGGTGAAGTTTCTGGAGCAGGAGGTATGTCGGCTGAACTGGGACGTCGGTTTTGTGACCTTCACCATGCAGGAGATCGGTGTGCAGCTGCCGCGCCTGCTGGAGGTGTACGATCAGCTCTTTAAGACACGAGTAAGAGCACACACACTTTCACACATGCATGGGTTAACACTCCTTTCCTTTTGTTTGGAGTTATTAATGGCTGTCAGAACCTCTTCTCTATTTTCTGAATTTTTCAAACAGTTGTTGGGTTTTTTTTTTTTTTTTTTTAATGGTTTTTTTTTTGGCTTTCTCCCTCATTCTCCCCAACAATAGTTTTGTATCTTTTTTTCCTCTAACTATCCCTCTCTCTCTCTTAGGACCCCTGTTGGCAGCGTCTGAGGAAACCTCTCCACCTGGTGGAGTGCATCCACGTTCTGCTCTCTGGTTATGTAGACAACCCTGCTCAGGTGCCCACGTACGACAGGTGTGTTACATACATCACGGAAACTTCTCTGATCTCTCCAGTACAGGCACTTCACAGTACACCTCCCCCTAACTCTCCTCCCTCCCTTCTCTCTCCACCCCCACCCCCCACCCCCGCAGGCGGAGGTTCACTAACGTGTGCTTGGACAACATCTGTGGTTACCTGGTGGAGCTTCAGTCTCTGAGTCCCAACTCCGCTTTACAGCAAATCATCGGCAATTTCAAATCACTGCAGGCCAAGCTGGAGAAGCTGCACTGAGGAGGGCTGAGTGATCGTACGCTCTGTTTAATGAACGCCCGGGCCCAGTCGGGCTTTTGCCTCCTCCACGCGCAATGATAAAAACGTGACTGTCCGAACTCGGAGGACACGACAGGAGCGCTCTTGCTCACTGCTGATGGGATTGCAAAACAGAAACCTTGTGAGATCCTCCAGCCAATCTGCCTTCGATTAAAAGCGCCTCCTCCAAGCTGACCTCGACACAGACCCTTTGTATTCTGTGCATTAGTAAGGGTTTTTTTTTTGTGCGTACATTTGCCCGTGTATGTACGAGAGATTGAATTTTGACAGACTTCACCTGACAAATACACTGTTTTAATTATTTTTAAGAAATTAAAGAGTTGCAGATTAGTTCCCCTCCAGTATGCATGTATGAAGCCCCAGTTCTGTCAGCTCCTTCCTTGAAGCCTTCACACTTGCTGCCTTGATCTTTCAAATTTTTCATAAACTTCCAGGAGTAGAGATGCCAGACTTAATTTCAGAAAGGCGTCAGTATTGTTGATGAACTGCCTACTACACCATACAGAAATTATACGAAGTCTAATGAGAAGTTGACCTATAGATTGTTGATACAGGCCTGTACGGAAGGAAATCATTTCATATCAGCTAAGAAAGCAAGTGTTGTGGTCAGAGTGACAATTGAGAGCCATGAAGGTTTGTTTACTTTACCAATTATGAAAACCCCGGGTTCACTTCAGTTGATTTAAGTCCATGCTTTAGCTGTGAGTTTCGTTTTCTCCCTTTAAGAATAGATTCTGAGATGTACATGCACTTGAATCAGGTATCCTGAGAGGCACTAAAATCCATTTGGGATTATTAAATACCTTTCTCCAGAAGGATTTCTCTCCTTTTGGTACTTGCAGTTCACACACCCTGGTTTTCTCTCTGATACAGAAGTATGCTCTCAATATACGTAAAAAAAAAACCAGTCTCTGCCAAAGGTTTTGATAGTATGGTTGAAGTAGAGAGATGATTGAGTGTTTGTTTGGTTTTTTTTCCCTATATTGCTGAACATAATGTTTGTAACAGTGGTATGTTGTGTTGTGCCATCAAAAATTGTGTATTGGCCATTAACATTCTGCTCATCTTTTGCTTTTTATTTGTGACGTGCGTAGGATCCTTGAAAAGGAACTTTCAGTCTTGGATTGTTTTTTGGGGTTTTTTTTTTTTTGAACATCCTTGTTCTTCAGTGAACACTTTTATAAAACTGCAGGTTTTTACAGAAAAGGTTTTTCATTGATTTTTGTTTCTTTTGTTATGTATTGTGAACAGAAAATAAAACAATAAATAAATAGTGAAACTGACCGTGCAGTTAAACTCTGTGAAATGTTTTTGCCTGCTTTAGTGGATGTTTTTCCATTCTACAGTATATATGTGTACAGCTTGCTGTTCAGATTCAGAGGTAGTGCTTTTGCTGACTGAAGAGACTCAGATAAGTTAATTGACTTCATATAATAAGCAATAATTACATCCCCATATGAATTCTGATTATCCTGAGACTGGGTTTGCTCATTATATTCATTTTTGTAAGCTGTCTCAATATCTTATAAGTTGGGGCAAAATCATATGTATGTTTAATTCAAACACAACTCCAGCGCTGTATATGGGATAAAAACAGGAATGATCAAAGGTGTCCGCTTTGGTTTGGTTACTTTGTTTTAATTACTTTACTCTAGACCCATACCCTAGACCCATACATGCATCTCACCTATCTTTAAAACGGACTTAGACTTCAAAACTGATATATATGACAGATATTTACATCAAGTTTGCAGTAAATACACGTACTATAAATGTCAGTTCATAGTAATTATTACTCCAGTGTTCTTGTTCCATTCGTGTGAGACGCAGACAGTTCCGGAGTGGAGAGTGCATTAAGACATGGGGACATACCACTCGTTTTTCTTTATCGTTTGCAAGAGCAGGATAGTTTTTTCACTCCATGCAAGAATATGTAAGGAATGATACAGGTGTAAGATGCTGCAATGTAGCTGGCTATTTCAACGACGAGAGACGACTTTTTCACGCTGCTGGTGATGCGAAGCAAGAGATGTGTCAACCAACAGACCAGGAAAACGCTCGCCACGGCAACAACGCTTTTGGCTGCCCTAACCTGGTTGCCCGAGGAAGGGTTGGACCTGGCTTGAGGTTTCGGGGCCACTTGCTGACCAGTCACGTTGGATCCGATCCGTGAGTGAGAAGCAGCAGACGCTTTCAGTTGGCTTTGAGAGGAGCGTTCCTCTGTCTCGACTCTCGCGTTTTCATTCGATTCGTCTACGGCAGGGCTCTCTGTACCTGCCGTATTTTTGGTTTCAGCACCTGGGACCTTAGGTGCTCCTCCGTTCACCTCTGTGGAATGGTTCTTTATGCGCTTTTGGTTCTTCAGCAGGGTGACCACAATCTGCAGGCTCGCAAACACAATCCCAGCAATGGGAACAGCGTTAGCAAGAGTTAGGTATGTGGTCTCGTAGGCCTGCATTGCTAAGGCAGATGGATAGAGATCCAGGCAGTCTTCCGAGCTCTCGTTCTCGCTCTTTACAGTGGCAAAGAAGAAATGGGGAACGCTGAACACAATAGCTACCATCCAGCTGCCACCCAGCAAGGCAGCTACAAGCCGAAGGTTGTCCAGTCGCACCGGAGCTCCTCCACGTTTAAGTGAACCCACAAGCTTTTGATACCAAAAGATGCTGATAAACAAGGTGGAGAAGATGCTGCTGGTTTCTGAGAGGTCTGCACAAAAACGAAAGATTCCACAGTACAGCTCACCCAGAAACCATCTGTCTGCAAAATCAGCCATGGTGTCCGGAAGGTCCACCAAGTAGTTGGTGATGAGATTAGATAAAGCCAGGTTGATGAAGAGGACATCGTTAGTTTTGAGTTGAGACTTGGATTTAGGCAGGGAGCTAAAACCTAACCAGTTGTTCCCAATTATCCCTATCAAACACATTAAGGCTCTGATAATAGACTCAATCCAGTCTTCTGCATCCATTCTAAGACTATAATCCCTTTGATTTTCTTCTCAGCAAATAAAAAAAAAAAGTCTGTCGTTATTAACAGAGGATAAATTAAGTTTAACAGCCGAGAGAGTTAAACTGCTTTGCGTATCTCTGTCACACAGATTGCCAGCCCAACAGCAGAGCCTCACATTTATATGGGAGAGTTACAATGACGTCATCAGGGTTATTATCCAAGTCCCTAACCCAGGCCCCTCATCATGTGGAAGGTTTGATGTTTGCAATACCGCAGTGTAATACTGCCAGAATTATTATATGACACAGTGCCAAGAATAAAAGGGAATAAAATTTGGTATGTTTATGTGTGTACCATTGCTAATGTGTACTTGCAAATGGATTAGGACCCTGATATTGATCCGCACAGCGATATTTTGTGACAGATCTATTTCACTGCATCCACTTCATTACATTTACTGCTGTTGCAGATCCACTTTAGACTGTATCCAAGCAACATACTTATTAGAGGAAAGTGATTATACTAGAAGACTTCATGCTTGTGTTGCTCATGTCTTCGTTGGATCTGTAATTAATAGTTGGCTCTGTATTCGCCCATCTGGTTCATAATAAATCTTAGTGCTGCTAAACACGTCACCTGAACACCCAACACACGTTCAAGTTCAGTAGTCTTTTATATCCTGAAAATTCACTGGCTTCACCAGTCAATAGCCCTGCTATTGGATATTGTTTTAGAGGCTGGGTCACTGCCATTGGCATCGGTCTTGTTTTATTATCAGTGATTAGCCTCTAGTGAATGAGGTAAATTCATTCAAAATTCTATTTTTTCTTGATCACCATCAAAAGATTGAGAAGTTATACATTACCTTGAATACAATAATTGATTTCACAGTGCTTGACTGCTTTTGGTTGGTACACATGAGGCTTAATTTGATTGCTTTGACTGATGGCTGAATTTCCATTGCTATAAGCTATACAACTAACTGTTTATAGCCTACCCAAGTTTTTATTGTTCTGTTTTTCGATTAAAATACATGAGCAGTGTGTTAGAAAACAACAACAACAAATACAAACGAACAAAAACACAATATAAATGACATTTCCATAATTATTTCATACACTGTTGGCATAATGTTCTGTACCTTCACACTGCTGGTCAAAAAGCTCAGATACATTCATTAATTAATATTTAGACGCTCGTTGTTGCTCTTTTCAGTAAAACAACATGTCTAACCTCGCCACCAACATACATGTTGTAAAACAAATAACTGTTAACAGACTATTATTTACACAGATAAACGTAGATAATGGTAATAACGGTGACTCAACAAAGTTAAGTTTTTCACTTTTTAGCGGGCGACTCGATAAAACTGCCCAGTGTGAAGCAAGGGAAAAATCGCACCTAAATGTCCCTCGTTAGTTGCCATAATTTTTTTTACCAAGATGGCGACTCTCGATGGTGGAAACGTGAGTGTGGGCATTTAATCCTTTTCTATAAAAATGTAAAATTTAGTTTTACGAAATTTCTTCTTAATTCCAGAGATATACATATACACAGCCATTTTTCATGGGTTAAGATCTGACATGTTTCCGTGATAAGTACTGTATCAGAATGAGGCTACGGATCGTGTATGGAAATGCACCGTGCCGGCAGCATTATTATTAGCTAAGCTAGGTACTTCACTTACGCATGTCTTCTGGCTAAAGTTTTCGCCAATAAACAATTTTTTTTACTTAAATCCTTTTCAGAATTTGATTGACAATGACGTGCCCACCGCCGTGCATTTTCTTAATAATCTCACTGAACAGGTTGGTATAAAGTTTCTACTGATTGCTGTTATAACTTAAGTTTCAGTTCAAATGTTGGTATTTAAACCTGTATCATAGTTTTACATTAACTCAAGGCTAAGTGGAAACTAGCTTTGCTGAGAGATCAATTACTAAAGTGATTTCGTAGTATCCGTAAGATCATTTGAGCAATGGTTACCCTTCGGTTGGGAAACAAACAAGACTGATGTGGTCTTCGATGTATTTCTAGGTGGCGTCTGTCACGGGTCATATACGGAACTTGATAAAGCGAGTTCAGGAAAAAGCATACCAGACATCCAAGGTAAGGATGCCACCGCAACGTTTTCACAAGACCAAATTTTGATCACATTTAATCCTTTATATTAACATGATATATTTGTCTCAGGGGTTGTCTTATCTGGATCTGCGGTACCACCTTCTATTATTCTACCTCCAAGATTTGACGCACTTGATTAGCGTGAAATCAGAGGGAGGTAGTATAAAGGCCAACAGCGCTATTAGCAGACTGGTAACGATTAGAACGGTGAGTCAGCCAGACTCATATTTGCCTGAAATAACTTTCATCAGTAGTTTTCATCATAGTTTTGTCCTTAGAATATAACGAAAACATTCCACCGATTTGCTATGTGAGTACTCTAACGGTCTCAAACTCTTGCTTTAAAACTCTGTGTACGTCGGTTGATTTCTCATAGGTTCTGGAGAAAATGCGACCGCTGGATCAGAAGCTTAAGTACCAGATTGACAAACTGGTGCGGACGGCAGTGACTGGAAGCCTTGGTAAGATACAAGATTCAAACCCATGCTGTAGATTCCGGAAAATAATTATTTTTAAATAAATGTGTGAGGTGATAGGATAAATCATACTGAAACGTCTTGTAATGCCAGCGGTATATGACGGATTTTTGTCTTGTTGCTTTCAGCTGAAAACGACCCCCTGCATTTCCGTCCCAATCCGGAAAATCTGATCAGCAAAGTAAAGTTTTGATGGTTAATTTCTTGTTTTTTTAAGTGCTTTGAATGGTACTGAGAATTGGAAAAAAAATGTTTACTCTGGTTCTCTTTTTTTGTCTAGCTCAATGAATCTGAGGGTTCAGATGATGAAGAGGGTACAGCAAATGACTCTGAGAAAAAGGCGCCCTCTGCTGGCAAAAAATATGTGCCACCACGAATTGCTCCGATGCATTACGGTAAAATGAAACCCTTTTTGTTCATGCTCCCTTTTATGTAGAGAAATTGCTCCAGGAGTAGCACTAAACACAAAACTACAGACAGTTTGCATTGTCTTTTCCATTCATGATCTCGTCACTGTTGGAAAAGTGGCCTGTGAATTAATCTTGAATCGTAAGCCCTCAAATTAAATGTATATTGGACATTATGACACCAACTGATGTCATCTTCTTGTGTATATCTCTGTTTATTCCCGCCTCTGTTTTATTCCTGTTGGTTCACAGATGGTGACTTGACAGAGGCTGACAGGCAGAAGGAGGGAGCAGACAGACGGAGACGCGCTGCCCTACGCAGCTCCGTCATCCAGGAGCTCCGAGAGCAGTACAGCGAGGCTCCGGAGGAGATCAGAGACCGCAGAGACTTCCAGACAGAGCGCCAGAGTAGAGAGGAGCTGCACAGGTCAGTCTGATGCCACTGCTACAGTGCAAGAAATGAGTTGGCTTAAAGAGTTTGTTTGTTTTGTTTTGTTTTTTTTCATTGCTTCAGCTGTAGTGTAAGCAGTAAATAAGCCATGTGTGACACATTTTGCCACACATATTCATGTGTTTTGTAGTATAGAGATTAAAAAAAAAAATCTTTTTCTCATTTACTTCATGTTGTTTGGTAGGAAAAACTATGAAGAGTCCATGATGGTGCGTCTGAACATGACCCGGGAGGAGAAGGCACGAAAGAGAGGCTTAGTGGGCATGAGCTCCCAGCTAAGCAGTATCACACGCTTTAGTGACATCACAGCTCTGACAGGTGGTGAAAGACAGGTGAGCACATGACACGCAACAGCACAATTAAAGTTAATTTACAATCTCTGGAAGATGGTGTCACTGAATATGTCATTACTGTGTGTCGTCCTAGGATATGGACAACCCTCGTCCCAAAAAGAAAAAGAAAATTATGAAGAAGAAAACTAAAAAAAGAGGTTTGTTTACATTTTGTTTATGTTTTCCGTCATTTGTAAACTCGTGTGATGGAAATGACTGTGTATTTAGTGACATTAAAAACAATCTCTGCCTTCACAGGTTTTAAGAAACAGAAATAGGATTGTACATAAGAGGATGAAGACCCTGAGTTTTCCTATTGCCCATTTATTGCCCTCTAAGAATGAATCAGGAAGACCGGTTTCCCTTTGGATCATCACCCTTACTTGGAGTTTGTCTTTATACTTTTATGTATTTTTAAATAAATGCAATCAGCCACACTATTTTGTGTGTTGTTTTTATTTTTTTGATAAAATTAAACATGCTGTTTAGTTCTACAATTACAGGAAAGACCCATTTTCAGTATTATGATCTGAAAAATGAGAGGTTTAATGAAAACGACTCCAATCAAACCATACAGTCTTTTAGATTCTCATATGATTCTTTGAAACATTACTTCAGAGTAGTGGAGCCGAATTCGAAAACGGTATTCTGCAAAGCTCAAATGGTAGGTTTTCACCTGTATTTATTTCGGACAAACATTTTAAAAATTCTTTGTTTTCGGGAAGGACAAAAATATGTCAAATAGCTGGTGTTCCTCATTACGTCCACAGTGAGAGAACAAAATTCTTAGATCTCGAGAATAAGGTCGTAATATTATGAGAATAAAGTCATAAATAATATTAAAGAATAAAGTAATTTCAGAAGAGGGTCAGACGAGCAGCCTGCCGCAGCTTGGCTGCTGATGTGCTAAAGAATTAAGTCTTTTGTTATTCGTGAAACCTATACTAAAGTGTAACTACTGTTACGTTCCCCCTTTTTGTCCAGGGGGGTAAGGGAATGTAACAATAAATAACTGTCTAAATTAACTAAATGAGTGTCCCAAGGACACCACAATACAACAGAAATCAACTTTGAAGAGGATAGTAATTGAATTTATTATCAAACTTGAGAACAGGAAGCGTCAAACAAAACAAACAGACTTCAGGAGGGGGAGAGGCCAAAACAATAAACAAAACAATCTAGCTGTTAGGAGTGGACTCTAACTTACCTACCGTTAAAAAGAAAACAAAAATAAACTACACAAACTAACCTCACTCCCTAACTAACCAAAAAAAACAGGAGAAAACGGTTTCAAACAAAAAGGCACCCAATCTCCCTACGGGGCTTCCCACACTATATACAAGGCTATATACAAATCTATATACAATACACACGCAACAAAAAAAAGAAACACATAGCAAACGAGAAGCAAATAAAGCAATAACAAGTTATCAACTAACAAGTTATCAACCAACAACCAACAAGTCTCAGTAAGGAGAAGGGGGGAAAAAAAAGGTCTCTAGCGAAGAGGACTGGCTGGTTTATATCCCCTGGCCTCTTTCCTCTCAGCCAATGGGAGTGCGGTTTGACAAATAGGCCCTCCCTCGTTTCCATGGTGCTTGATGACCTGTTAAATGGAAAGAGGGAGGAGCGGAGAGAAAGAGAGAGGACACAACAGTACAACAGCAACAAATATACAACAGTACACAAAACACGAAATAAAAACATAAATACGTCTTAGGACGTAACACTACATTCTCAACATGCTCCACATCCCTCATTTTAACGCAGGCGGCAGGATGCTCTTCTGATATTTCCCCTCTAAAATAACACGTAGCCTGAAATTACAACTTTATTCTCGCAATATTATGACTTTATTCTCCTTATATGACGGCTTTATTCTTGTAATACTATGACTTTTTTCTTGTAAAATTACGACTTTATTCTCGTGGCAGTTTCCCCCTAGTCCATGTGCTTCTTTCTTCGGAATAGACAGTTTCTTGCACAGTCCTTTCAAAGCCCTGATATTTACGATAATGTGGTGCTGATGAGCCAAAAGATGAAGTATTTCGTTATTTGTGAAACCTCTACTAAAGTATAATTTGACAAGATGCTCCATGTAGGAGATTAGCCTACGTTAGCTCTGGCAGCGTAGCTATTAGCTGGTTCACACACACACGCTGTGCTCACTGCTGTGTAATAAAAGCAAGAACAGGATTGTTATGCCAATTTCCACTTTTATTTGAGTACAAATACAAATACAAATAATTTTGCTGCCTTAACAAATACAGATACAAATACAAATACTGGGCTCTCTGCAGATCAGTACTTCAGAGGGCAAAATGTACTATCACAAGTGCATTTGGTCATAAATTATTTATAGTACATAGCAGAGACATTTGTTCAGATTTGTCAAAAGTAAATACTGTAAACCTAAACTGGGGAGCAGAATTGTACAGCTGGATGAGGTGTGCATTTGTCCCCTCTACAGTAGGTCTGAATGTGTACATATACTGTAGCTTCAAGGCTTGCATCTTATATTTGAGTTCTGTAAAGCAGGTGTATTACTGCTAGTAGCAGGCCTACTGAGGGGCAGGGTCCCTGTAAGGACTCAGAGAAAATCTAATTTTCTTTCAGCTGAAGATGACTACAGTCTGCTTGTTAAATATGGATTTGGCATGTAAGGCAAACTTGTGAGTGAGTGGCAGGATTCAATAATAATAATAAACTTCTTTGTGTAGCATTTTTCACAAAAGATAGCTCAAAGTGCTTTACAATAAAGAGATTACATGCACCAAGTACTTCACATTCCCAGTCTTGGGTTGGAGGGCATCGTGTTGCCATCTGGTGGAAGGTCTCCAGCCTGCCCTGCTACAGATGTTCAAAGTCTCCAGTCCCTGCCTGATATGTTACTTCCATCCATACACCCGTACAGGTAAAGGAGCAGAGGAGACGGACGGAGCTCCCTGTGCACTAAGAAGAAAAAGAAGGAAACGACAGTGCAGGAGAAAACACCCAGAGAGAGAGAGAGAGAGAGAGATTTCATTATCAAAAACACTGAAATAATCCCACTCTTAGGAAAGACATATGCAATCCTATTCGGAGAAAACTGTGTCGGGACTAACTGATCATGGCTGGGTTCAGTCTCCATCGGTTCTTCCCCATCCTGGTATTGCCACTGCTCTTCCACCTCCATTGCCTCCTCAGATGTTGGAGACACACTCAGCAAAGAAGTACAGTGTCCACAGGAACTAGAAGAAGAATGTTTAAAACATTACTAAACAATACACAGCTACTCATGGTGCATGTCAATGATTTAATAAGCTCAGTAAATGACTTCAAATTATATCATCGCCCAAACTTCATCGAAAGTTCTGTGAGTCCAAGCTCAGCGGTGGGACGATCTTTATTTAGTTATGCACACTTATATGACATGTTTTGGATATTAAACTCAACTATATGAGTTTTCAAAAATTAAACTTACAGTAATTCATTGTGTCAACTATATATGCATATTTGTCAGAGCTATATATGTTCATTGAACTTGTGTTTGTAAGTAATCTGAAAAACAGTGCGATGGGGGTTGGATACTTGAAAAAAAAAAATGCGGTTTTTGAGAATGAGATAACTTCCATTTTTAAAAGCATACAAGACTGAAGCATAGAAATAATCCACCCATTATCCACTGATGAAAAGCCATATAGATAGCACTCCAATGCCAACAAAAATATACTTTGTGGTAAACAACAGCAAACTATATAGATAAGTGAATGAATTGTTATTAGGAGAGTGTGTTGAATGAGTTAAATGCAGAACACAAATTCACTGCTCACTGTTCACAGTGTGTATGTGCGATCACAGAGATTTATTTCATATTACCTACACACAGTAGGTGATTTGTAGCAAAATGACCAAAATGCATCCCCCTGTGTGTCAGTGACCACTGGGCCATCCCCGCTGTTGAAAAATAACAAATCACCTACTTCATGCATGCATACATATATACATACAGAGTGTGAGAGTGTCTGGTAAACACATAGCAATTTAAGTTCATGTGTAATGTTCAAATAAATGTACTGTAGTGGCATGTTTATGTTATGTTACACAGTTCGTGGTTTGGGGAATTATGGGTAATGACTGTTTTAGTGTCCATTAGCATAGGTTTCTCCTAAAGTATGAAAATGTTACAGCCTGAGCTGTGAGTGTGGGTTTAGAGGAAGCTTTGAACTTAGTAACAGTGTGAGTGAATGTCAGCGTGTGCACAGACACCATTATAGATAAGCCTAGCGCCTCATATTAATTACAGTAAATTAACATGAGATCAGTTTTGAATTTTATATATCCATGAGAGTTCCATTTTGATAAAGTATTATATCCTATATAAATCACAGTGAAGGTGCATAAGGATTATTCCATGTTCTTAATTTACATACATCCAGTGAAAGTGGTGATAAGATGTTGAGTAACTTCAAATACGGTAGTCCTGTTCCTGCTTGTCAACTACTATAGTTCCTCAGAGTAAATGATTTGCGAAAGATGTGATTTTCCAGTCAAGTTTAAATTCTCAAAGCTTGAAATATTAAGTGTTATTAATGTAATTAGGATATTTACTTGAAACTGTGAGTTAAAGTAGTGCAAAAATGCGTTTCTTTGACAAAATAAGAAAAGTTTTCTTTCATGGATAATGAAAAATAACACATTGTTTTAACTCACAGTATTAAGTTGAAACATCCAGTGATCAAAAGTTAAATGAACTTTGAAAACTTAAAAAACAATGTTAAGACAACAAATGCTTGGTAGTTAAGTCAACTTCAGTTTTTGAATTGAAACAAAACCTTGTTTTGTATCTGTGTTTGTCAAAGTATTCCAGGGGCGCAATACGAAGGGGTAAATTAACGCTCGGTCTTATTGTGATCTCTGCTTATGAGGTATTAGGAATCTGACTGATGCACTTATTGTAAGTCGCTTTGGCTAAAAGCGTCTGCCAAATACCAAATTGTAAATTGTATTTTTCAAGTTGACTTTGCTAACGTATTCAAGGCAACAGGTGTAAAGAACTGTAAACTATTGATTAAACGTGCTAGTATTGTCCGGCGTAAATATTCACAGAGGGTCTGGTAAGACCGCAATTCGAATCTCCCATCAAATTTTAATTTCAATCTTCTTCAAAACACACAATAACGGCAATCACTCTTGCTTAATTCCAGTACCTCACACAGTGGTTAATTTGATGCATGCACGTAGGCACTGGATTATAGTGTATTTGGTTGTAATGATGAAGCACAGAGGCGGAAATAGTGAGAAAACTGGCTATCAGCAACGGAGAAAGGCACAACTACGAACTTGTTTTTTTTCCTGGAAGGATTAATCCCCCAACTTCAGGCACCCACCTGATCTGTGGCACCCGGAAGCCCAATCTCCAGCAGGCATGCACGACATTTTTGCACATGCACATACCAATCAGTTCAAGACACTACACAATTTGCACCGCTTTTTTACGACATTGCATCACATTTCTGTGTCACCTGTCCGACTTGCACCATGCATGCAGTTCCACAGCACTGCATCACGCACTGTGCCTTGGGCAACAAGTACCGGAGGGGGCACCAAAACAGCCTTATGATCATCATAGTAATCATAATGTTCTACGCTGTGTTCCCGAACATTCAAATAGCCTAACCTAATTCTATTAAGTTATGGCCACCAGGAGGACCCAAATGCACTGGCTCTGTTGGAGTAATCAAGTGAGGGTAGTCCTATCTAATAAGTAGAAGTGGCTGTGCTTGATTAAGTGAGTGCAGAGGAAGACCTCAAAGGTGCTGATAACGTCTCTGAAGATCTTCAGTTGGGTAGGTATGAGGGCCAAGACCTATCCCTTCAGCAGTGAAGGCATTCTTGATGATGAAGTACTGGTGTGGCTGAGAAGTGGGGGCAACTGAGATGGAGACAACATGGATGACTCATGTCCTGTCGGACTGTGTGAAGGGTAAGGTCCTCAGGTTCGCCACCAAGGCCGAGCTGTTGGGCTGCGTCATATAGGAGTATGGTACGCTCCGATCCATTGTCCAACAGGTGTCCAAGGACTTGTTACTGTTCATTAGAGTAACTCTGCTCATCTTTAATAACACCTTACTGTTGCTGGTAGGTTGATCTATCTAGGAGGTGTCCACAGTGGGGCTGTCTTGACCAGGGTTCTCTACTCGCTCCGGGCTGGCCACTGAATTCAGTTTGGGGTTATCATTGATCCCGTGGAGAACCTCAAGATGCTTCCTTCCACATCTCTTACATTTGGCTTTCAGGTTGCATTGAGAGGCAGAATGCTCACACCCGCACTTCCAGCAACTGTTGTTGGTCTTGATCCAGGACTCCTTTGTTCCTTTGTCAGGAGTTTAAAGTTTGCACACTGGTTCATATAGTGCTGTGTAGTATTACAGAAAGCAAGGTACTTCTTTGGCCTTTCCTTAGTCTTCTCCTCTAAAGAAGGAGGTATGGAATCTTTGGCCCTCTCTCTACTTTGTTCTGCACCACGAAGGACTGTGATTGTCTTCCTTGACTTAATATCCTTCCGGTGCTCTTTACGCGAACTGATGCGCTCTTTGTCCTGCTCACCCACTGCCAACTGTCATCTACCTGTATCCTTACTTCATACTCCAGCCACTCAGCCAGATGCGGGAGGGTTGGAATTGGTGTTCTCCTAGGGTCCACGTGCCTCAAGAAACTAGCTCTGAGGTCATGGGGCAACTTCGCCAGGAGACGAAAGGCGTGAGACCCGCAGCTAAGTTCGGTCTGATCTTCTTGTCCCAACTGCCCCAACATGCCAATGAGGGCCCACACTTTCAGACCAAAACGTCGGAAAGCCTTAGTATCCCCACTCTTGATGCTAGGTTCATCCATTAGGTTCATCTCCTCCACCCGCCCTTTACACACAGGTGTCCCACAAGGGTCAGTACTTGGTCCACTCCTCTTCTCTCTCTACACCAGATCACTTAGCCAGGTTATCTCCACCCATGGCCTCTCTTACCACTGCTACGCTGATGACACACAGCTGTTCTTCTCCTTCCCCCCCTCTGACTCCCAGGTTCAACCTCGCATCGCAGCCTGCCTAGTTGACATTGCCTCCTGGATGTCTGCTAACCATCTCAAACTCAACCCGGAGAAAACGGAGCTCCTGTTTTTTCCTGCTAAGAACTCCCCAGCGATCGACACTGCAATCACCATCGAGGGATCTGTGGTGTTCCCCACCTCAGCAGCCAAAAACCTTGGCGTAACCCTCGACAACCAGCTGACATACTCCGGTCACATCGCAGCAGTCACACGATCCTGCAGATTCGCCCTATACAACATCAGGAGAATCCGCCCTTTCCTCACACAACAGGCAACCCAGCTCCTGGTCCAAGCGCTTGTCATCTCCCGCCTGGACTACTGCAACGTTCTACTGAATGGCTTGCCGGCCTGCACCATCAGGTCGCTCCAGCTTGTGCAGAACGCCGCTGCACGCCTGGTATTCAACCTCCCTAAGCACTCTCATGTCACTCCGCTGCTTACTGCGCTCCACTGGTTTCCGGTAGCAGCCCGCATCCAGTTCAAGACACTGGTGCTGGCCTACCTGGCCACAAGAGGCTCTGCCCCATCATACCTTCAGTCTCTTATAACTCCATACACCCCAACTAGGACCCTCCGCTCCACGTCCTCCGGACAACTGACGGTCCCCTCACTCCGGGAACCCGGCAGCCGCTCCTCCCGACCACGCCTCTTCTCCGCCATTGCCCCGAGGTGGTGGAACGACCTCCCCCATGCAGTCAAGACTGCGGAATCTCTTACCATCTTCCGCAGGAAACTGAAAACCCACCTTTTTAGAACACACCTGTCCCCCAATGCCTAACCTCCCTTTCCTAGAAAAAAAAACAAACAAACAAAAAAAAAACCTTTGTCTTGTATTTGTGTTTGTAAAAGTATTCCAGGGGCGCAATGCGAAGGGGCAATTTGACGCTCAGTCTTATTATGATCTCTGTTGAAGGTATTAGAAATCCGACTGATGCACCAACTGTAAGTCGCTTTGGTAAAAAGCGTCTGCCAAATAACTAAATTGTAAATTGTAAATTGTAATGCTGCAATGTGTTGAAGTGCAAGCTGATGAGGCTGACCATACAGTTCTGTGAGCAACGCCATGGTGTCGCTGTATGGGTAGGGGCTGTTACTGCAATCAGCAATAAGCAGTGCATCTTCTAAGTGTTCCACTAATATCTGAAACTTAAAGCGCTCTGTTGCATCTACAGGCAATATGTTTTCCAAAGCTACTTCCAGTCTTGCAAACTCCCTTGGGTCTTCATTGACAAAGTCAGGGACCTTCAGTTTAGGTCCACGGTAGGTGGTCTCGCAAGAAGGTGGAGACAGGGAGAGATGATGCACGGACCTATAGCAGTCATCAGCTCTGGACCATCTATGGCAAGCCAGTGATTGATTGCGATACTCAGATGAGCACTGGTGTCTGTATCTCTCAGATGGGTAGTCACGTGGCCAAGCAAGTGAGTGGCGGCAATGCTCAGGTGAGTACTGGCAGCTATGTCGCTCAGGTGGGTACTCACATGGCTGAGCAGGTGAGTGTGAATGCCTTCTCTCTCTGGGGCTCCTTCTCCTGAGAATATGATTCAGACTGACTGGTGGATGACTGATCCGCTGATTGTGATTGAGCTGGGCTGAGAAGGCTTTCGATCCTCCACAGCTCCTCCGTGAGCTCCTCAGCAGCTTCGTCATGTTCGCTACTTTGCTGCAGTGCATCCACTCTGACTGCTGTTGCCACTGAGAGTGGGGTTCTGTCCTCACTGCAGTGTGAAGGCCTGAACGATGACTGAATGCATTGGTGCAGAGGTGGAGGGCGATATCAGCTCAGCTAATTGCTTAATGTCCTGTCTCAGCTGCTGGTTCTCTTCCCTAATAAACTGCAAGGCTTGTACAAGTGATGTCTGGGAAGAGTGGAAGTCCCATTTAAGGAAGGAAAGAACCCAAGGCTGTACTCTGCCTCATGCCAAGGTGGAGTTGCATGAAGGTTCCTTACCAACTGATCTCCCTCAGGGGAGTGGTGCCCTTGTCTGTGTGGCTGATGCCGTGTTGTGGCTGATGCCTCTGGCAGGCGTGTCGAGCAGTGTGGCCGGACATCAGGGAAGTAGTGTCTCTTTCGACTGGACATGCTGAGTGTAAACCTTGTATATGTCCGGCTCAAAGGACCAATTGTAAAGAACTGTAAACTATTGATTAAACGTGCTAGTATTGTCTGGTGTAAAGATTCACAGAAGGTCCGGTAAGAGCGCAATTCGAATGTCCAGTCAAATTTTAATTTCAATCTTCTTCAAAACACACAACAAGGGCAACCACTCTTGCTTAATTCCAATACCTCACACAGTGGTTAATTTGATGCACTCACGCAGGCACTGGATTATAGTGTATTTGGTTGTAATGATGAAGCACAGAGGCGGAAATAGTGAGAAAACTGGCTATCAGCACGAACTGGCTATCAGCACGAACTACGAACTTGTGTTTTTTCCTGGAAGGATTAATCCCCCGATTTGTGGCACCCACCTGATCTGTGGCACCCGGAAGCCCAATCTCCAGCACGCATGCACGACATTTTTGCACATGCACATACCAATCAGTTCAAGACACTACACAATTTGCACCGCTTTTTTACGACATTGCATCACATTTCTGCATCGCCTGCCCGATTTGCACCATGCATGCAATTCCACCGCTATGTACACGTGCATCACGCACTGTGCCTTGGGCAACAAGTACCGGAGGGGGCACCAAAACAGCCTTATGATCATCATAGTAATCATAATGTTCTACACTATATTCCTGAACGTTCAAATAACTTAATTCTGTTAAGCTGTATAAACTTAAAATGTTCTTAGACTTTCTACAGATTGAAATTTTTTAAATTGATATAACACATAATCCAATTTTGGAGTTATGTAAACAAAAACGTTTAATTAATTTCAAATCACTTTTGGATCAAGTAATATGAACTCCAGATTATTAAATCACTATAACTTAAAATTGTGGGGTTCCAACGGCCGACATCAGCACCGCGGTGCATTATAGGGCGCCTCCGCTTACATTCGATCTAACAAACTTCTACAACAATTGAAATGAATTATTAAAAAGAGAACGGTCACGACAGTCGTCAATAAAACTACTTCGCATCTGGTACATTGTTTGGCTGACAAGAAAATGGTGTGATGCTACCATGGGTGAGATAATGAAGGGACGTCTCTAAAATCCCTACTTATTCAAATATTTCAGATACATATTTGTTCGGTGAAGACAAACGTCCTTGCGCCTGCCCGTCAAATGCAAAAGTCGGCCTTTCACCACTTCCTGTAGTTTGAGGACGGACCAGACGCACATTAAGAGACAACTAGAAATTTTTGATCGAGTATCACCCGGGACCGTTGTGTGATTCTCTTGAAGCGCAGAAGAGGTTTTTCCTAGAGTCGCTTAGTAGAGACCGATCTTAACCAATTGACTTTACGATAGATTGTCAGTGATACAGTAAATTTGAGCCATCCCACATGATTTATTTTGAGTATATTTATTTAAAAAAGAAGACAACAAATTTGTTTAATGTTACTGCGTGTAATATAGTTGCCTGACGTTTTGAGTAGTTTCAGCATATCATCTTCAAAGTGCACAAAACACCATTAAAATGGGGATAAAATAACCACTAAAATGCGACTTACCTACAAACGCGTATGGTGATGTTATGGTCCGCTGGAAGAGAGTTCATCATCTGGCGCTCTGTTGTCGAACTGTAGCGACACAGTATTGATAAATAACTTTGCAATGGAAATGGAACTTTCACACATAGTTGGACAAGAGCGAACGATAAGAACAGCACTTTTAGATGACGTTTTTAAAACCTCTCACATTCACTTACAAAGGGTTCTCTCGGGTGTTAGGCTATGTTTGGGGTTGTTAAATACAGAGACGGAGCGGAGAACTGAAGTGAAGCTGTTCAGTTTTTATACACTGTAAAAAATGTGATATGCTCGAACTAAGAAAAGCGAGGCAACTATGTTACACGCAATAACATTAAGCAAATGTAAAGTTTTTTTTAAGTAAATACACGCAAAACATGTATTGTAAAATGACTCAAATTTGAATTATTTTAACGCATCACTCAAAAAATAGCGTAAAATCTTATCAGTGAAAATCAGTACCTACCAAATGAGTCAAGCAGATTTTCTTAATTTCACTGCATAAATGTTTTTAATTTACACGATTTCTTCAAGTACCTTCATTTAACTAAATCACACGTGATACTGTTGCCCTGGTCTCCCAAGCCGGTTTTAGCGCTGCAGAGCAATCTCATCTCTTACCATCTTCCGCATCTCTTACCGTCTTCCGCAAGAAACTGAAAACCCACCTCTTTAGAACCCACTTGTCCCCCACTGCCTAACCTCCCTTTCCTAAATAAATAAATAAACTTTTATTTAAACTTTTCATGTATCTGTGTTTGTCAAAGTATTCCAGGGGCGCAATACGAAGGAGTAAACTGACGCTCAGTCTTATTGTGATCTCTGTTCAAGAGGTATTAGTAATCCGACTGATGCACTGATCGTAAATCGCTTTGGCTAAAAGCGTCTGCCAAATAACAATATTGTAAATCGTAAAATGTAAATTCTTTGAAATGACAGTTCAGTGCCTTTTGGTACATCGGCTGAAAGAGGGGTGGTTAGTTAAAGACCATAACAACATTGCTATACATTGTTTTGCCATGAGCGGGATTTTGAGTTAGAGCACTGTAATCCCGAACATTCATATAACTTAATTCTATCAGGTTGTGTAAATTCAAAATGTCCTTATAAATTCTTGTACCGACGTAACATTTTTTACTTGTCATAACACGAAATCCAGTTTTGAGTTATGTCAACTAAAACTTGATTAACTTCAAATCACTTCTAGATGAAATAAAATGAACTCCAGATCATTAAATCACAATAATGTAGTTTTTGAATTCCAACGTTGGACGTCAGAGCCGCGGTGCATTAGTGGCACCTCTGCTGAGCGATTGAAAAGAGTTTTTTTTTTTTAATAAAGAGAACGGTCACGAAGTCGTCAGTACAACTACTTCGCATTTGGGGCAGTGTTTGGCTACCCTCGGTGAGATAATGACCGAACGTCTCTAAATTAGAATCCCGCCGAGCTACGCGATTTAATTCGCTATTGTGTTCTGTTATATGTGTTCTGAAGTTAGTAATATTGTACATTTATGTAATTAAATGAATCATCTCTGATGCATGAGCAGTTCATAAAGTGGTATAGCACAAAACATAAGAATGTAAACTGAGAAAGTATGTGGCTGGAATGGTGGTGGGTGAGAGTAACGTTATACCTGAGATTTGGTTAAATGAAGGCATTTGAAAAAATCGTGTGAAATTAGGAAAAGCTACTTGACTAAAGTTTCTAGTCTCAAGTTTATTGTCGTTTACCAGAGAACAATGTGGACATCACTATCAGTCATGAAATTAACTAAACTTGCATAGTAGAAAGGTAAAGTAAATAATAAATAGAAAAGAATAGATAAGATAAAAAATTAAAAAAAAGAAGAAATATATACATGTACAATAACTAGAGGATAGAAATGTAGTAAAATACACAGTGGATGTACAGTCAGTGTAGTGTAACAGTTCTTAAAGTGCAGGTGGCAACAGCATAGACGGTTGTGGTGTAAACAGTAGAGAATGGAGTGAATGGAGTGTACAGTGCAAAATGGAGTAGGTATACAGTGCAATGTAGACAGAGCTCAGTCTAAGGGTCCAAGCAATGTGGAATTTCTGGCATGTGTGTATGGAGTGCGTGCATGTGTAGTGTCAGTGATTCAGTAGCCTGATTGCTTAGGGAAAAAAGCTGTTTCTGAACCTGCTGGTACGGGTCCGGATGCTCCTGTACCATCTGCCAGGTGGCAGGAGCATGAAAAGTCTGTGGCTGGGATGGCTGGGGTCAGCGAGGATCCGCTGTGCCTTCCTCCTGCAGCGCTGGCTGGAGAGGTCCTGGATGGCTGGCAGCTCAGTTCTGGTGATGCGCTGCGCTGATCTGACCACCCTCTGCAGAACTTTGCGGCTGAGGGCGGTGCAGCTTCCGTACCAGGCCGTGATGCTGCCAGTCAGGATACCCTTTATTGTACACCTATGAAAGTTGGTGAGTATCCTGGGGTCCATACTGCACCTCCTCAGTCACCGTATGAAGAAGAGCTACTGTCTCGCTGCTTTCACGACCACACCTGTATGGTGTGACCAGCTCAGATCCTCGCTGATGTTAATCCCCAGGAATCTGAAGCAGCTAATCCTCTCCACTGCTGTTCCCCCAATGTGGATGGGGGTGTACCCCCCTCCTGGCAGCCTCCTGTAGTCCATGATCAGCTCCTTGGTCTTGCTGACATTGACCAGGAGGTTGCTGTCCTGACACCACGATGTCAGGGCTCTCACCTCAGCTCTGTAAGTGGACTTGTCACCATCAGTGATGCAGCCAATGCAGGCAAACTTGATGACAGAGGTGTAGCTGTGTGAGGCCGTTCAGTCATGGGTGTAGTATACACTGTGTACAACACTGATACATTTATATTCGGAACTGCAGCTGGAGTTGAAGTCAGAGCTGCTTCTGTCACTGTCTGCCATGTTTCTTTGACATTTTTGGCACTTGACAATCACCGTGTTGCATCATGGGATGCAGTACCCAACGAAGTGAGCTCTGGTTGTATACTGCAAATATTCACCAGAGTAGTACATCATCCAGGTAACTGTCATGTACTGCAAAATTTTTATATTTCGTGTACTGCATACTACTTACTACTTTTACGTCAAGATCAGTATACGAGTATGTAGTATGTTAGGAACCAAAATGCTAATATCGGAAGAAAAGTTTAAGAAAATATTTCACAGCGAGAGAATATAAGAGGAACACATCTGCCCTCTGTCACTGCTCATTTGCATAAAGTTGAACTTTGCTCAACTTTCTTTTGTCACCAAGTTGCTAGAATTATTACTTTTATACGGTGTGCACTGTGCAATAGTAAACAATGTTATTGTTATACATTGTGCAAAACGATATCAATAACTGTAAAGTGCAAAAACTTAACCAAATATCTGTGAGATGTAGTGAGATACATGGAAATAGGCCCAGTTATTGTCCATGTGCAATGATTATGTTTGAAATGTCATGTTAATGTTACGTTATGTTTATTATATATTGTTGTACAAACAACATTCAAAAAAGCATAACATTTATGAGAAATTAAATCCGATGTCATGCTTGTGCCATCACACTGACTCTTACTCACACTGGCCAACTTTTAAACTGTGTTGTAACCTCAATGTGTCCATGGCTAATACAAAACGTACAGTTTGTAAAATTATTTAGCATTGGTTAACACTAGCTAGTGCAACTTAACATATTCATCAGATGTCTTGCAGACTGCAGGTGCACTGTTCCAGCATGATTTCGCCTGCAAATGCTTCCACATAAAGTATGCATGGCACATTACCTATCTGTCACATTCACAGAACAAGTGGTGGATAACATTATTTTTAGAACTTTCCTCAGATGAAACTTTCCACGATGTCTCTTACAAAGTCCACCCTGCACGGAAGAGAAACGTTATGAATCATAATGTCTAATTAAAATGAACAAATCAGTTTCCATTTAAAAGCAAAATGTTGTGCAAAATGAATCAACATTTTTTTTTTTAATTTTTTCTCAACATTTCTTTTTTGCAAATCACCCTGTTTTTTTTTGGAAAACACAAAGTCATGACTTTATTATTTAAGGAAGCATAGAGTTATTATTAGTTTGTTAAGATTTTTAATGAAATCTACTCGCCTGCAGGATTAATTTTGTACAGTGTAATAGCATTCACTGACACCTGGTTCACCGATGAGCGACATGGTGGCGTGGTGGATAGCGCTGTCGCCTCACAGCAAGGTCTTTTCCCTTCAATTCATGGTCTTTTCTGTGTGGAGTTTGCATGTTCACCCCGTGTCTGCGTGGGTTTCCTCCGGGAGCTACGGTTTCCTCCCACAGTCCAAAGACATGCAGGTTAGGTGAGACACTAAATTGCTGCTAGGTATAAATGTGTGTTTGTCTGTGTGTCTGCACTGTGATGGACTGGCAACCAGTCCAGGGTGTTTCCCCACCTTTCACCCAATGAATGCTGGGACAGGCTGTCCTATAATGAGCTGTCATTATAGGACAGAAGAATGGAACAATTAGCAAACAGCCGTGCTCTAGAACGTCTGAATTTACTTGTTAGCTTGCTAGTGGCATTCTAGCTAACGTCACAGGCATGCTCAGACAGCTTGGGCAGTGGCATCTTGTGGTTAGTCATATATGGAAGACTTCATTAGCAATCATATCCACTGATCAAGCTACTCTTTGTGAGATTCAACACCATTTTGCTGTCATCGGCACCAGCTGAGCGTCTCTTTGTCATGGTTAAGGCTATTTTGTCAGTCTGTTCCTTATGTTTCTAGTGTTTCCTTTTCCCTGTGCTCCCCCTGTTGGTTTGTCTTCTCTGTTGTGCGTGTGTGTTGTGGGCGTGGTCTCTCTTCACTTCCAGATTGCCTACACACCTGTGATCAGTCACCTCATCACATCATGGTATTTAAACCCTGGTGTTTCATCCACTCGTCGCCAGATCGTTGTTTCAGCCTGTGTGGTAGAACTCGCTTCTTGGTCTCTCTTTGTATTCCATTGGTTTGATAGTTTGCATATCAGTATTTATCTGCCCATTTCTCTCTCGAAAGGATCACCTCCGAGCCACTCCGCATGTCCAGTGTGCCCTTCGCCGGCCTGTCAACCTCCAGCTCCGTCTCCTTAGTCCCTCTACTCCGCCTCGCTCACTTCGCCACTCTACAACCTTGCTCATCGTCCGCATCCTTGCTAGCCACCTGCATTTCCTCTGCCTGTTTCCATTTCCATTCTACAACCTGTCAATAAACCCTCCTTCATTCCAACCAGAGTTGTGTTCTGCGTTTGGGTTTCCTTAGTTGATTGCCACAGAACGATCTGGCCACGATGAACCCAGCAGGCGCAGACTCGCTTCAACAAGCCATCGCCAGGCAAGGAGTCTTAGTTGGACAGCATGATCAAAAACTCCGTGAAGTTATAGAGACCCTCCAGAGGCTGTCGGCCCAAGTTTCACAGATCAGCCATCAGCTCGAAGTAGTTTCCTCGAGACTTCCTCCGCCTGCTCCAGAACCCCAGCCAACTCAATCCACTCCCGTGGTTGCTCCGTCTCCGCGGTCTAGAGAGCCTCATCTACCGGAGCCAGCACCTTATTCTGGAGACCTGGGTAAATGCAGAGCGTTCCTCCTACAGTGTACTTTGGTATTCGAACAGCAACCATCCACCTTCTCCTCCGATCGGTCCAGAGTCACTTATATAATGGGCTTGCTCAGGGGTAGCGCCCTAGATTGGGCTACGGCCGTTTTTGAGAACCAACCCACCATTAGTTCCTCTTATCCTAATTTCATCGCGGAAATGAAGAGGGTATTCGATCATCCAGTCCAAGGTAACGACGCTGCCAAACGCCTGCTAAATCTCCGTCAGGGTTCTCGGAGCGTCGCTGAGTACTCGGTGGAATTCCGAATCCTAGCAGCGGATTCTGGTTGGAATGACTCGTCGCTCCAGGGGGTGTTTCTGAATGGCCTCAGCGATAAAGTTAAGGATGAGTTGGCCGCCAGGGACGAGACTAACAGCCTGGACTGCTTGATCGCTCTGGCTACGCGATTGGATAATCGCCTTCGTGAACGTCGCAGAGAGAAAGCCAGTCGTCTTTCAACTCCTCCCTCTTTCGCTCTTGGATACCGCCCTGTGATTTCTTCTTCGTCCCAAGCAGCTTCTCTCCCTGATCCCCCAGCTTCCACGGACGAAGAACCCATGCAGTTAGGACGAGCTCATCTCTCCCCCGCTGAACGCCTGCGAAGAATGAAGTCTGGTGAGTGCCTTTATTGTGGTCAGACCGGTCATCTTGTTGCTGCCTGCCCAATTCGGCCAAAATAAAGGGCTCATCAGTCGCAGTGGGGGTGCTGGTGAGCCGAAAAACAACCCCTATCTCTCCTCGTTCAAGGTTGCAATTTAAAGTCAGTCTGTGTTGGAAACAACAGTCTATTTCGCTCCTCGCACTGGTGGATTCCGGGGCGGACGAGAGTTTTTTAGATGCAACTCTGGCCTTGCAAGCAGGTATTGCCATGGAACCCTTGGATCAGCCTTTAAATGCCAATGCTCTGGATGGCCGACTCCTTGCCCGCGTTACCCACCGAACCAAACCTTTGCTTCTCATTCTCTCTGGCAACCATCGCGAGCAAATTCAATTTCATCTCATCTCCTCTCCGCACGCTCCTGTGGTGCTCGGTCAGTCTTGGTTGGCTCGTCATAATCCCCATATCGACTGGTCCACAGGTAAAGTAATTAGCTGGAGCCCTTTTTGCCATTCTACATGCCTGCAGTCCGCTCACTCTCCCGTTGATGCCCCAGCTTCCTCAGTCATGATGGAACCTCCTGATTTGTCTTCAGTTCCCCCCGTTTACCACGATTTGGGTGAGGCTTTTAGTAAGGAGCGAGCCCTTTCTCTGCCTCCCCATCGACCATACGACTGTGCGATTGACCTGCTGCCTGGAGCTCCGTTACCCACCAGTCGATTATACAACCTGTCTCGTCCCGAACGTGAGGCAATGGAGAAGTATATTAATGAGTCGCTCTCTGCTGGCATTATTCGTCCATCTTCCTCCCCTGTTGGCGCTGGGTTTTTTTTCGTATCTAAGAAAGATAACTCACTTCGTCCGTGCATTGATTACCGTGGGTTAAACAGTATTACCGTAAAGAACAAGTACCCTCTACCTTTGATTAATTCGGCTTTCGAGCTGTTACATGGAGCCACGGTTTTTTCTAAATTGGATTTGAGAAATGCCTATCATCTGGTGCGGATTCGGGAGGGAGACGAATGGAAAACGGCTTTTAACACCCCTCTCGGTCACTATGAGTATCTAGTTATGCCGTTCGGTCTAACAAACGCCCCCGCAGTTTTTCAGGCCCTTGTTAATGATGTTCTCCGTGATTTTCTCAATCGTTTTGTGTTTGTTTATCTTGATGATATTCTCATTTTTTCCCGCAGTCTCAAGGAACATACTCTGCATGTCCGTCAAGTGCTGCGAAGATTATTGGAGAATAAATTGTTTATTAAGGCAGAGAAATGTGAGTTTCACGTTGATTCTGTAAGTTTTTTAGGTTACATTGTTGCGAGTGGGCAAGTGAAGACGGATCCTGTAAAGGTTCAAGCAGTAGCAGAATGGCCGAAACCAACTTCTCTTAAGCAGCTGCAGAGATTTCTTGGGTTCGCCAATTTCTATCGTCGTTTTATTAGGGATTATAGTCGGGTTGCAGCACCACTCACCCAGCTCACCTCATCCTCTGTGCCATTTACCTGGACTCCTGAGGCAGACCAAGCTTTCTCCGAACTCAAGCAACGCTTCACCTCTGCACCTGTGTTGGTTCAACCGGATCCTTCTCGCCAATTCGTTGTTGAGGTTGATGCCTCGGACACTGGAGTGGGTGCCGTTCTTTCCCAACGTGCTGCCCCAGATCAGAAACTCCATCCTTGTGCTTTTTTCTCTCGTCGCTTGTCCCCTGCCGAATGTAATTATGATGTGGGTAATAGGGAGTTACTGGCTGTTAAACTTGCTTTGGAAGAGTGGAGACACTGGCTTGAGGGAGCAGAGCAGCCTTTTATTGTATGGACAGACCATAAGAACTTAGCTTACATTCAGACAGCCAAGCGCCTCAATTCACGTCAAGCCCGTTGGGCATTGTTTTTTGGTCGATTCAACTTCATCCTCACTTATCGCCCAGGTTCCAAGAACATCAAACCAGATGCTCTCTCACGCCAGCTCTGCCTAGAAGAGGTTCCTTCCAATCCTGACACCATCCTTCCACCTTCATGTGTTGTGGCGGCTGTTTTGTGGCAGGTTGAGTCTGTTGTAAGGGAGGCCCAACGAAATCAACCAGACCCAGGTACCGGTCCCCCTGATTGTCTCTTTGTACCTAACTCTGTTCGTTCCCAGGTGCTTCAGTGGGGGCATGCTTCCCGTTTTGCCTGCCATCCAGGGGTTGGTCGCACTCTGTCGATCCTTAAACGTAGTTTCTGGTGGCCCACCATGGATGCAGATGTCCGCTCTTATGTTGCTGCTTGCACTGTGTGTTCTCGAGGTAAGACTTCCCACCGTCCACCGGCTGGATTGCTTCGCCCTCTGCCTGTCCCCAGTCGCCCTTGGTCCCATATTGCGTTAGATTTTGTCACGGGTCTGCCACCTTCTCAGGGTAACACGGTAATCCTTACTATAGTGGACCGGTTCTCTAAAGCTGTTCATTTCGTGGCCCTTCCTAAGCTCCCAACTGCCCGAGAGACTGCAGATCTTCTGGTTCGTAATGTTTTTCGCTTACATGGCATCCCGTCGGATATTGTGTCAGATCGAGGACCACAATTCATCTCCCAGGTTTGGAGAGCCTTCTGCAAGGCCCTTGGAGCTTCTGTGAGCTTGTCATCTGGTTTCCACCCACAAACGAACGGACAGACTGAAAGAGCCAATCAGGACCTAGAAGCGGCCCTCCGCTGCGTCTCAATCCAAAATCCATCCTCCTGGAGCTCTCCCCTGGCATGGATTGAATATGCTCACAACTCGATGATCAGCTCTGCTATTGGTATGTCTCCCTTTGAATGTTCCCTAGGCTATCAACCTCCCCTGTTTCCCTCCCAGGAGGACGAGATCGCCGTTCCATCAGTCCAGGCTCATCTTCGCCGTTGCCGTAAGATCTGGAGGAATGCCCGTTCAGCTCTGTCCCGCTCTATAGAACGCAATAAGGACATCGCGGATCGCCACCGGACCCCTGCACCTGCTTATCAACCTGGTCAGCATGTTTGGCTGTCATCTAAAGATATTCCATTAAGAACAGATTCCAAGAAACTCTCACCCCGCTACATTGGTCCCTTTGAAATAGAAAGTATCATCAACCCTACCGCCGTCAGACTCAAGCTACCTCGTTCCATGAAGATTCATCCCACATTCCATGTCTCCCAATTGAAACCAGTCTCCACCAGCCCGTTGTGCCCTCCGGCCGACCCCCCCCCACCCGCCCGCGTCATCGACGATCACCCTGCCTACACAGTCAGATGTTTATTGGATGTGCGGCGCCGTGGCCGTGGCCTACAATATCTTGTGGATTGGGAAGGGTATGGTCCTGAGGAGCGTTCATGGGTTCCGCGTCGCCTCATTTTGGACCCCTCACTCATTAGAGACTTCCATCGTAGCCATCCGCACAAACCTGGCGGTTCGCCTGGAGGCTCTCATTGAGGGGGGGGTACTGTCATGGTTAAGGCTATTTTGTCAGTCTGTTCCTTATGTTTCTAGTGTTTCCTTTTCCCTGTGCTCCCCCTGTTGGTTTGTCTTCTCTGTTGTGCGTGTGTGTTGTGGGCGTGGTCTCTCTTCACTTCCAGATTGCCTACACACCTGTGATCAGTCACCTCATCACATCATGGTATTTAAACCCTGGTGTTTCATCCACTCGTCGCCAGATCGTTGTTTCAGCCTGTGTGGTAGAACTCGCTTCTTGGTCTCTCTTTGTATTCCATTGGTTTGATAGTTTGCATATCAGTATTTATCTGCCCATTTCTCTCTCGAAAGGATCACCTCCGAGCCACTCCGCATGTCCAGTGTGCCCTTCGCCGGCCTGTCAACCTCCAGCTCCGTCTCCTTAGTCCCTCTACTCCGCCTCGCTCACTTCGCCACTCTACAACCTTGCTCATCGTCCGCATCCTTGCTAGCCACCTGCATTTCCTCTGCCTGTTTCCATTTCCATTCTACAACCTGTCAATAAACCCTCCTTCATTCCAACCAGAGTTGTGTTCTGCGTTTGGGTTTCCTTAGTTGATTGCCACACTCTTTTCTTTTGCAGGCATGGTCTACCACCCTCACAAAAGGTGACTAACTTCTGAACAGTTGGAGAAGTTAGTTGTGCTGAATTACAAGTAACTTGAAATGGAAGGATTCTAGTGTTGGGGGGGTACATGAAGGAGACTATGTTGTTTTAGAAGTTGTCTACGAGGGGAAAGCACTTCTCTTTCTCTTATACTAAATGTGTTCTATCTTACTCTACTGTAATAGCTCTCTTCATTGTCTATTGCCCTTCTTCAGATGATTGCTTGTAAAGTTAGAGGTCTAGGAAATGAGCTTACTCTACTGTTGCAGTTATTGTAAGTAGCTCTTGAAAAAGACATCTGCTAAATGCCTAAAATAAGGTTACAGATCATTTTGTATGTATTTCTGCATTTTTAAATTGCAAGTTACTTGTATTTTAATTAAATACATTTTCTCACACTGGAATGTTGTATTTTATTTGGGTGCATTTGATGAGCAAGTACTTGTAATTTGTAACAAGATACTTTTTGATGTATTTGTGCCCTTCTCTGATAGGGCCCAAAAAAGTAAAAAGTAATAACTTGAAGGCAAAATGTAAATCACACATAGGTGAGTTTCCGGTATTAGCGACACTTGGTATTTTCCTTTACCATCAGAGCCTTCAGTGAGATATTGCACCCTCAACGAGAATGTGCCTTTCCTACAGATGTCTTTCTGTGATGTCACTGATCTGAGGGCAGACTTTAGACTCAGCAGGCCAACCCCGCGTAAATTGACTGGGTTGAAGACAGCTGACGACCATGCGTGCTGTGGCTGGGGACTTGAGCTAGAGGTCCTTGTATATCTCTCTTGGCATGCGAGTGCCACCTCTTACAGAGTTGTCTCCTGTGCTTTTGACATCTCATGGACCACCACACACGACATCATTCTCAGAATGTCAAGAAAAATCCTGAGGCTAAAGAAAAAAATAATTTCACTCCCTCAAGCCACAGATTTGGGAACAATAGGCCGTGGATTCTCTCAGCTGGCTCACCAGCCTTCTCAAAAGTTGTGGGGAGTACTGATGGCCACCAAGTCTGCATTAAACTGCCCTTACAGGATGCAGCTTGTTATTTAAACAGTTCAGCTCCAGGTTGTGTCTGACCACAAGGAGCAGTTCCTCGACATTTTTGTCGGGTACCCTGGATCTGTACATGATGCCTGTGCAATTAGGAACACCCCCATCTGTGTTGAGTAACTTTACCTGCCTCAGGGATACATTCTCCTTGGTGATGGTGGGTACCCCTCCACTCCCGTCATTGTAACACCATACCAGGAACTTGTGGTAAGGGCAGTGGAGAGGAGGCTCAACCACCACCATGCTAAGGCCTGTTCAGTAACCACACACATAGAAGGTGAGGGGGAAAAAGGGGAACATTAGTAGGGTATCAGGACTTAATAAAGCAAATAAAGAGTTCTTTCACAAACAGCCGAGAATGGGTTAGTTAGAGAGGTCAGCATGGTCGATTTAATACGATTGCACTATTTTTAAGCAACAATGCCACACTTAAGTATAGCTAGAAGTATATAAGTATCGCTACGATGCTATACTAATAGTAGCAGGTAGGCTAAACAATTTAAATCAAAACAAATTGTAGTCCAAGATAGTCGGTGAATCAGTTCAATTATCCTTGGCTGTACAATCTGCATCCATTGCAGAAATGATGTCAAAAGTCAAATTGTTCTGGTTGATCAGAGCCAGCGTTCTGTCAAGTTGTGCTACCTATTGATATGTGCTACCTAGAGCACAATCTTGGGTTATGGTTAGGGTTAGGGTTGGGGGCGGGGTTAGACTCTGCTAATGATTTGCGCTATGATAGCATTTCTTGACAAAGTAGCACAAGGGTATAAGCGAATGCTAGTGCTTGTGCTATTTTCTCCTAATATTATTTTCTCTATGTCACAACAAGTTGACAACTTAGATCACAGGCTGCCGCAGAGCTTTGCACTCTAGAATCGTTTGTGAAAACATTTTAACTCTCATCATTAAACAAAAACAAAAGGGTAAACAGTATTCAATTTACCTTTTTGGCATTTTGAATATTTCCTGGTGTTGGCATTTAGTAGCAGATAGTATTGATAGCTTGGAGTTTCAGTAATTAGTATTCTAATTCATTCCGTAAAGCGAGTGTGTTGCATGTTTAGATCTATCTTGAGTGGGTTAGTCATATGAGCGACAGTGTTTCAGTTTAAAGATTTAAAACTGACGTTAAGCCTAATGAATTTATGATGGGAGTAACTGCGGTTAACTCTAGCTTTATTTATTATTTATTAAATTAACAAACGTTATCATCCAAATGAAACTATTAACACTCTGCTCCAACGGTAACTACTATGCAATACCACTTTGCAATAAACTACTCATTCATCACATTACCTCTGTCTTTTTCCTGTTTTTCCTCTTTTCTCCTCTTTTTTTTCCCTTGGCCACTAGATGGCGTTTAATTTTTGACATATTTTATATAGTTGAATTCAGAGGCGCAAAAAGGGGGTATGCAACATATGCAGCACATAGGGGCACTGTGCAAAGGGGTGCACCAAAACAATAGTGAAAAGTATGCATACCAGTATATAATATACAAAAATGTGTCTTTACTGTCAATTGTCCTTGTTTTAATAATAAATAAATATTAATAATAAATATTATTATTATTATTATTATTATTATTATTAATACAGTCATTGGATCGCAGCTGTACACTAGCCTATCTTGTCCGTGTGATCGGTTTAGACCTGGCTGTAACCTCAGAAATATGTATATAATACAGCATATACCTGTTTTAAACGACAAAACAAGGACAATTGATCTCAATTGATCGCGGCATCTCAGTTATTCTTTTCGCCCTTGCCATGAATGTGGTGGTTAAGGCAGCTGAAACTGAGTGCAGAGGCCCTCTGTCTGGTGTTCGGCAGCCCCCCATCAGAGCCTTTATGGATGACCTTACTGTCACCACATCATTGGTCCCTGGTCCCTGAAGAGGGGAAAAGTGGTGGACAAGTTTTGCTTCTTTTTGGATGCCGTTGCTATTCCCACTACCGCTGGGGACATGACCAAGTGCTGAAGACAGTTGCAGAGGCCGTCTCCAAGGCCATGGCCAACAACAAGTATATTGGCGAGAACATCGCCTTCATCACAGCTGGTGAACAACCTCAGTCACAGCACAGGTCAGCAGCCCGTCTGCTCACCTCTGCATCAGATTGGGAACTGCGAGTTTACTTTGGGAGGCAGCTCAAGTTCCCGGACCACGTCATGACAATTTCGTTGAGGCCAGGCGTGGTGCTATCATCAACCTCTTCATAGCAGGTGTTCCTCATAGAGTTGTCAGTTCCCTGGGAGGACTGTATGGAGGAGGCAAATGAGCGGAAGTGGTCCAAGTACCAGGAGCTGGTGGATCAGGCGCGCTGTGAGTTCATTGAAGTGGGGTGTAGAGGCTTTGCTGGCTGCTCACTGTGCAAGGTCTACACTCTACTTGGCATCAATTGGGCTGCAAAAAGGAAAGCCATCAAGTCCACCATGGAGGCTGGAGTGAGGGCCTCCAGATGGTTATGGATCAGTGATCTGTGGGCCAATGCTGCTGGGACACAAGCCAGGGTCTGATAAACCCTGTCTGGGTCGTCTGAGTGAGGGTGTGTGATGTTGAGAGACCCGAAATATAAGAGGACCTCACGAAACATCACTGATGATGTGTCCCAGCACATCCTAGGATGTATTTTTGAATCAGGATATATTTCACTGATGATACTTAGGAGGAAAAAACAGGTAATGTTTTTTAATAACTCACCTGTGGACTGATACAGGTCCCTTGAGTTCTGGAACTTATGAAAAGAACACCTTTTATGCACATCAGTGTGGGAGTAACTTAAGATCTGCAATTACTTTACCTTCCAGAAAAACATACAGTGTACAGTGTATAGACATACAGTGTGCCTACAATAGCCAACTACTCACAAACCTTAAACTTTGTGGCTAGGAAAACAGCAACTTGTGGAACCTCAGTATGGTGGTATTTTCAAATCTACATTATATTACATTTCAGAAAATGTGCAGATCATATTTATAGCAGCCACGGTCTATTATGCACCAACCCCTCTAATATACAGTAGGTTGTATAAATCTAGAGCTGATGCCCAGCCAAGCACTGAGGTGGAATTCAGTAAGAACCAGGATCGAAACAGTCTTTTCCTTAGTTTCGAAAGACATGGTATTGACCATGATTCTGTTACAAAAGCTCAGACAGCAGTGCCAAAACAATGTATGGGTAGTACAGGTGTCCAACAATGTAGAGAATCCTATCTCTCAGTTTTAGCACATTCTACATCAACTCTCAAGTACTTCTTAGCTCATTGGAATCACTTTTCATCAATTTTTGATGCATTCAAGAGACTTGGGAAAACATGAGGAAAACGTCTGGCATATCACCTTCTACACTTATATCCCCAGTTACTTATGTCAGTGTTGTTCAGGGTACTAATAGTTTTATTAAGCACATCTTCAAAATGAGCAGAGTTCACGAAAATGTACATCAATTTAAGGTAATGAATTCATATAGATACAAACTGTGTGATGATGTGCCTGCTAGGAAAGTTGACTGCAGTAAATATTATACCACAACTATAAATGACATCTATGCAAATGCAAAAAAACAGCATTTCAAACCAGCAAAAAGATAACTGAACAGATAAAAAAAAAGCCTGTATCAAATATAACCACAGAAATTTCAGTAAATGAGCATGTTATGTTATGCATTTGCCTACCTTAGTCAGCGTGGGCTTTTTAGAACCAAACATTTACTAACATGACAATATTCTAATTGGCATGATCTTTAGGAGACACACACACAGAATATGTAGCTTAATGGCATTATTGCCACACCAGCCTTACATAATGATGTTTAGAAATGAACAAGTAACTCATAACTGGTATGTTGGCAAAAATATCAGACATGAAATAAAATGGGAGGACATACACAACTTTATTTCAGAACATACTACCATAATATCAGCATATGATAAGTATTCAGAACAACATCTGTGTGATTATATTTTTATAAAGCGGAGGGCCACATCTGTGAAAAGGAAAGTGTTTTATATGATAAAATTTGTGAGAACATCTGACATTCACTAAGAACTTATGTACACATTTAAGTGTAAAAGACATTCAAAGGTTAAAAGGGTTAGACAGATGGTTAAATGACTTAATTATTGATTCCTACCTTGAACTACAGAAAAGCAGAAAAAGTAAACCAAACACTGTACAGCAACAGTGGTTTTCCAGACCTTAGGTAATATTTACATCCATAATTATCATGTGTTATCATTATCTTCTAAACTAAATATTTACTGGTAGCTGTTTGATACAATATTTCCCCCATAAGCATTGCTTTGCACTGGGCATGTGCTGTTTTCAACTTTTGTGCAAAAAGAAAAACAGATGACATTGTTACTGTTTCTGTTACAGTAATGAATTCATTGTGCAACTTCAATTATACGTATAGACAAAACATCAGGATATTACCAGTGTACCTCAACCTTCAGTATTTGGCCATTTTGGGCGAAATTATAAACAGTTCTTTGCGGTTAGTCAATACAATTAATGTCAAAAATTTAATAAACAAAAGGACAACAGCAGTTGTGGGTCCTAGGTATGTTTATTTGCCGTATTATTTTTCGCAGGAATAAATCAAGTGACTGGTGATTTGAAAGAAATGTGCAATATCATATTAACTGATTTTGAAATGCTGATTTTGTTACATTAAATAAGACACGACCATGTGCAAGCCCAAAACATGTTGTACAGACAATTAAAATGTCACATACAGATTTAAGATTTAAACAGCATTGTGTATTTAATAGAAAACATACCACACCATTACTCTAGTCCTGCTTAAAAACTAGCATAGGCAACGTAATATTTTGAAATATCAGTGTCTGAAATATCAGATGCATTGCGAGTATTTACATGCTTTGAAACGAACTGAACATTTAGAATATGTGTTTATTCGGAATTTTATTACCATTATTATTATGGTCTGCTACGTGAACTTGAAGGCTCAGATGATGCCGAGAATTAAGCAACGAACTCTGAGAAAACGGCGCCCTCTGCTGGCAAGAAAAAATGCTTCATAAGTAGCACTATGCACAAAGATTACAGACTGTATATTTTCTTCTCTTTCTTTTCTATTCATGATTGAGGCACTCTTGAAAAAGTGGTTTCTGCATTCATCTTGAATTATAGACACTCAGACAAGGAGAGATGAACATCAGATACACAATACCAAAATTAAAGTTAAATTATAATCATTTGGAGGATGGTGTTAGGTCACTGAGTATGTAATGGAATTACTATCTGTCATGCCAGAAAATGGACAACTCTCATCCCCAAAAGAAAAAAAAAGTATGAAGAAATAAACTAAAAGAGAGGTTTGTTTACATTTTCTGTATGTTTGAGATGAAAATTACTGTGTGTTTAGTGACATTAAAAACTATCCTTGACTTCACAGGTTTTAAGGAACAGATAGGATTGTACATAAGAGGATGAAGACCCTGAGATATTCTACTGCCCACTGATAATCCTTCAAGAATGAACCAGGGGGACTGATTTTGCTTCAGATCATCACCCCCCTCTGGGAGTTTGCCTTTACACTTTGATGTATTTTTCAATAAATGCAATCAGCTACACTATTTGGTTTGTTTTGTTTAATTCTTGATAAGTTTACACTTGGTGTTAAGTTATACAATTTTGGGAAATTGTCATTTTCAGTTTTATGATCTGAAAAAATGAGAGATTAAATGAAAACTATTCCAGCCAAACCTTACAGGCTTCAGAATGCAGGGTTCATTATAAGGTTATGGTATGTGATTACCTATTCATCTGTTTCTTTGTAATATTACTTCAGAGGTCACAATGTTGTCACAAGTGCATGTGCCTTTGATCATAAACTATAATAAGATGTTCATTCAAAATATTGTAAGTCAAAATTATACAACAGAATTGTACAAAAACTTGTCACCTCTAATATAAGTTTGCATGTTAATATATCTGATATAGGTTCGCGTCTGGCATTTTATATTGGGGTTTTGGATTGGTTCACACCAAAAACACCAATCAGTATTTTACACATTAATAAAACAGCACTTTTAAATAAAACAGTATTTTTACACATAGACGTTGTTAAACATGTAGTGCAACATTTGGTATAGTGTGAAAAATTTAATGCAGTGCAGAAGGTGTCACGTCGGAGTCTGGGTACACATTAGCGATCAAAAGTTGATAATTCAAACAATGTTAATACCAGTTTTGTCAATAAAACCCCAGAGCCGGCTCTGTAAAAACCGAACATGTCTTGTTACCTGGCAACGTCTCTGGAATCATGGGAATGAATGACGCTTTTGTTAACTCCGGAAGTGGAGGGAGATTCGAATTATTTCTGTTAATAAAGGAAAAAGGCCAAAAGGTTTCTCCTTCTGTAGAACAATAGTAAAAATATTAAAATGGTACTTTTCTGGAAAACGTTTTTAGTTAACTGTTTCTCCCTTTCTCACTTGGTCTGCTTCACTTAACATTATTGCTAGCCTTCCTGCTAATCTCGCTAGCCTAGTTTGATGCGGTCCCGTTATAGGGAGTGTTGTGACTGTCAGACATGGGGGCCGGTGCTACAACACATGGTTACCGTGTTTTCATATCGGTTCGGGTTTTACAATATGGACTCTTTAAATAATACAAGGTAACAATGTTATTAATTTGCTGTTGGAAACCGTTGATTGTGATGATGGACAGCTGATGCGCCAGTCAGATCACATACCCAATATGTAGCTAGCTTGCTAACTTAGTGGAATGTCTTTCGAACAAACTCAGAGTTTATAGATCAAAACTTTTCAAAGAAACCCTTACTCTCAATCCGCAGTCTGGTGAAATCTCTTGTCTGTTTACAGACTACGTGGTCGTCTTTATAAGTAGATGACGCGAGTGTGTGGATAAAACAACGCTGAGGGTCTGGGCACGTTCTCGGATCTTGTTTCTCCGCTAAATATGAATCTGAAGTTGGAAGTTTTGTTGTCCTCTAGCATTAAACGAAAGAAACCATGGCCGAGGTTCTGTTGGCTTGGAATGGTGAGTGACATGGACAGAATCTGCATTGTAGTGACTGTCAGTTTGTTGTGTATGAATTAACGGAATTTCTCTCCCATACATGTTGGGAAGTGACTCGGACAAAGTGTTTGTTGAAAATATTAAATAGCTGCATTGTCTGTTTCAGGAGAAGGAAGGTGTCTTCCTCTTGGACGACAAGCGAATTAGTGAAATCATTCTTGTGTCGGGACACACCAAAAAAAAGACGCCAAAGCTGCAACCACTTCTACCAAGAGTGTTGACTATGTCCGCATCTCAAAATGGTGACCGAGTTTAGTTTAACAGCTGATGCACCAAAACAAATTTACAGTTATGCACTGATGAATCATAGTTTAAATGATTTATTTTCGTGTGCAGGTGTTTGGCTGAGTGGGATACTGACTTCTGGAGAGCTGTTTCTATGGAACAGGGACAAGGACTCCCTGAAGATGATTTCGTCTGTAGCAGCAGTTTCTCAGCTAGTCGCCTTTGCTCAAGGTCTGCATATTTGTTCTTGGCTTAGTCTGCAATGGTCTTCTCTCAGTGTCATATTTCAGCTTGGAAATGACTGTAGTCTGTCTGATCCATGTTTAGAGACGTCAATGCGTCTCTCTCTGCTGGTGTCTGGGGACGGGCAGAGGGTGCTCCTGGTAATGCTCACAGGACAGGTATTCCTTTGGGAGTGCTTTAGACCTCAAGACTTAAGTAGTGTTAGAGACACCGCTGTGGCCGGACGTTGGAGTCAGATAGAATCCTCCGGAAACACAGCATTGCCCTCATCGAAGAACAAGGAAACATCCCATCACAGTGTTTTTGTCAAGAGTCAGGTGAGCAATTTGTTTCTCTCATTGTGTGTAGAAGAAATTCCAGAACATTCTCTGAGCTATATTCCTATCCATTTTCTTGTACTAGGAGGTTGGTGATGTGTGTATGAATGCTTTTGTCTTCACGTCTGAAGACCAGCTGATCGTCAGTTTCCTGAAGATTCAGTGGGAGGAAGGCTGGGAGAGAAAACTCAGGTATGTGGTTATATGTGAAAGGATATTTAAAAAAAATGTTTTTTTTTTTATGGTGTTGGGATCATTTCATTAATGACATGTGTTTGTCCTTTGCAGTTCAGTGGGGTACAGTGTACACTGGGTCACAAAGACCTACCCGCTCAAGTGCCTCTCCCCGCCATGCCGACCCGTAAGGTCAAGAGGGGCGCTGGTTTCGGCTTTTTCCCCGGACGGTCTGCTCCTGGCCGTCGTCCTGAATCAGAAAGACCCGAGGGTATGATATCTCTTTAAGACAGAAAAATAATTATTGTGAACGCTCACATACGGTATAAGCCTTTATCTGTGGCTATTTTATTTTGTGTGTGTTTCCCCTTGGTAGGCTACCCAGGCGTTGTTTATCAGCACACAGAACTTTGTGTCTCTGTCCAGCTCCTTAGGGGGCTGCGGCAGTAAACAGCTCAACATCCCACCCAAGTATCTGAGGTTGGTGCAAAAACGGTAGCACGGCTAACCTTGGCTCTCCTCAGTGTGGGGGTAGAGGTTAACGCGATGGCATCTTCTCCCTCCTCCAGGTCCTACTGGGTAGGCTGTGTGAGCTGGACTGCAGGGGGGCTATACTTGGCCTGCGTGTTAAAAAGAGGCTCCCTCCTTTTGCTGGCCCGGCTGGGCGGACTGGTCACGCTGTCTACGACAGGATGCAACATTGAATTTGGTCCAGCCCACTTCTTGCCCCTTCATCCGCTGATCACCTATAGGTATTCAGCATTCTCACGGGTTAAATATCTCAAAGCTACGTGCTGCCTGACGAATTTTAAATACATTTAGACACATGTCATTTTCATGTGTTTGGAGACATTATTGAGCTGTCGTGTTTGTAAAATCATCAGAGAGATGAATATGTTTGGTGTCCTTTCAGGTTCTGGTAAAAAAAAAGAAAAGAAAGAAAGAATTGTGTGCTGTTGTGTCACTTATGCATCCCAAAAGACTCACTCACCTATGGGTGTCAGATTTGAGTAAAATCTAATTCTTTCTTGTTTGCCTTAAAAGCAATGCCTATTAAGAATTTGAAAAAAGGAAACGGATTCCATTGTGGTACATGATTTTCATCGGAAAAAAATCAAATCCATTGAACATTCTGTCATAGTTTACGTTCGCTAGAGTTTTTCCTTTATCTTGATCTTTCTTCGTTTCCCTCTCTTTCCTCTCTTTCTTGTCTTCCATCCCTAGTCATCTGATCTCTCTTTTTCTTCCTTCAACATGGTCATTGATTTTATTTCCATGTAAGTACTTGTGAGGACAGAGAATTGTTCTTTGAATGAGTGTTTGCAATACACTTACCCTCAGTATCTGTTACCTCACCACTGGCATGGCAAATCCCAGAGCAGTGCCCCCTTCTACTTTGTATGCCGTCTCACATGAAACAGATTCTACCTGAATTGTGCCAACACTCAGTTATGTATGCATGCATAGTACTATGCATGAGTAGGGAGGTGTTTTTAACAGTGTAATGATATAATGTGTTTCTTGTTTTAACACTGCTTCACCTTCAGACCTCCAGTGGCTTCACAACAACAGGATGGAGCCCTCTCCAGTTCCAGCGTGTCTCTCCGTGACGCTCTGAGACAACGATATTCGGTCACCTGGCACCCGCGCTTGCCCTATCTCATCGTGTCTGATGGGTACATGGCCACCATGCTGAGAATGCCAAGTCACCCCTCCCCCACCTCACTCATAAGTGCCCACCTGCTGGACGCAGCCGAGGGCTTGGAAAGAGTTCGCAAGGCCCTGGTGAACTCTGAGGTGAGAGGGGAGGTGAGAGCAGCTGTTGTAATATTTTAGTAGTATTTTGTATATACATGAGTTCACAGCAGTCATGTGACTGGTAACTGGTTCATCACATTGCTCTCTTTTATGCATGTTGCGTCACAGCCCCGAGTCAGGAGTCGGTTGGAGTCCATGTCCACTCTGAAATTCACAGCTAGTTTACAGTTACTGAGACAGAAGGAGATTCCAACAGCCACACTCCCCCTGTGCCTGCAAGATGAGAGAGGCAGTGACGATATCAGAGAAAAGTTAAAGAAAATCCTGGTCAGTGATCAAAACCTTTCCCAAATAATGTTTTCTCTGTTCCTCAGTTCTCAGGTGTACAGAGTCCATAGAATTACCAGGACCGTATTTGTATGACTGGAGTGACAGTATTTGTATGACTGGAGTGACAGAATTTAGATGCCTGAAGCCTTTATTTTAGTAACTGTCTGTGGTTTCACAGGTTCAGGATGAGGATGAATCTGATTGCAGCCAGTGTGCCGGCTCACGCTTAGAGGAGGGCGGCAGGCTGGAGTTTGCCTCGATGTTCGACACGCTTCATGCCCATTCGGACTCTCAAAGTGACCCTGAGGACCCAGAGTCTGAGGAGCCCTTAACTTTGCGGGGGGATCTAGAGGCGGTTCAGCGAAGTCTGCTGACAGCGTGGGCTCTGGGACTGTCTCTGGGTGGGGTCGCGGAGCAGAGAGAGCGGCTTTTGAAATACGCGGCCCGTTGCGCTGTGCGTCTGGCAGCCCTCCTCGGACTTTGTCCCCCTGGATCTCAGTCTGGTAAAAAGAAAAGCGGAACCCGGGCCTCAAACGTCTTTCACCTCCTTAAATCTCTGCTTTCTTTCTTACCCTGGGACGCTCCGCACACGAGAGGAGGCAGCTGCCTGGGCGTAGCTGTGGATCTTATCAGGCAGTTTGTGTTTCTGGTCCTCAACCCTTCTTCAGAGCGTCCTCTCTCCTCCCAGAGCCTTTCTGCAGCACTTCTCATCCTCCACAAGGCATCCCAAAGTCTGAACCTTACCTACAGGCTCCCACAGAAGGCGGTGTATGGTCCTCCAGACCTCCATCAGGCAGACGCCTGTCCCTCCGATGTCTTCTCCCTCCCACTGCTACAGGAGGAGGGAGGAACTCAGCTAGTGATATCGCAGGAGCCAGGGCTGGAGACACAGCTACCCTCCTCTAGGTAAATCTTTTGACATTTGAAGACACTGCAGGGCTCCAAAGCGGTTTACACTTACATCACGCAATGCATTTTGTTCAGAGGATCTGATTAAAACTTTGTGTTGTCTTCCAAAGTTTTAAGTGAAGTTGTTATGTTATGCTCTCCAGATTGCTTGCTGTGTGGCAAAGTGTGTACACGCAGGCTGTCCATTATCAAACAGAGCTATGCCAAAACGGCGGCTATGGCAGCAGAGCGAAAGAGTTGGAGAGAGTATCTGAAATTCTGTCCAAAATCCAGAGGGTTCTTCAGAGAGCTGGGAACCGTTTGGAAGACAGCCCTGCTCTGCACAGTTTCGCAGGTCAAGCTGAACGGTCGAGGCCTTTCACAGGATTACACGTTTATTTTGACATGATTGATGAGGCAGAGCAGCGCATTCAATTTGCACTTTTCTGTTTGCAGGAGAGCAACACTTTATTTTGGGTTCATATGGTGAAAGCACTCAGATATGGAGAGCTGAGCTTTGGGCAGAGAGAGAAAGATGTAAGTTTTTCAGCATGACAATAGCGAAGGCAAATGCATTAGACCTGTGCTCAGTGTCGTTAGTATCATGGCTCCTTTCCCCTCTGTCCTTTAATGTGTTCCACAGCTGGCCCAAGAACGTGTTTCCTAGAGACACGATACTGCCTGGCCTTACTGTATAGTCACCTGTTTCTGTATCGGCTGAGGGAAGCACAGGGCCTGTGTGACTACCTGGCCAGGCAGCTGCTGCCGCCGGCTGAACAGGGAGAGGACATAGTTGGTACGTTGTTCACTTTCCCAATATTGTGTAATGTAGAAACAGTAATATTACTAATGGTTACGCATAGCTGAGTTGAGTGATACTTCTCTCAGATTCTCTTAAATTGCAGTTAATAATCAGTGATCAACTACTGTGTATATAAAGAGCGTATTGGTATAATATACATAAATTCTCTGTACTATACTGATGTTACATTTGTGTAACTTTATACTGTGGATGGTTAAGAGAGTATGTCTGCCCTGACTTTCATCTGTAGAAGATGCTCTGGATGAGGGCTGGCTTCCAGGACAGGTGAACAGTGAGGCAGCCCGTGCAGTGGTTCAGTCTCTGGGCAGGTTCATGGCCTCTTACTTCACCAACCAGCCTCTGAGCATTCTCCCCCCTCACAACGTGGATGTCCTGCCTCCTCTGCACTTTCCTCAGAGTGAGTAAAACAGAGTTTATCATCATTTTATCAGCTCCCCAACTACTTTGCAACTATGACAAATCGAGGAGGCCATAGAGATGTGGTCTGTAAGGTATATTTGTGTGTAAAGTATATTTGTCTGTAATGTATATTTGTCTGTAAAGTATATTTGTCTGTAAGGTATATTTGTCTGTAAAATATATTTGTCTGTAAGGTATATTTGTCTGTAAAGTATATTTGTCTGTAAGGTATATTTGTCTGTAAAGTATATTTGTCTGTAAGGTATATTTGTCTCCGTTTTTTTCGTGTCAGCCTCGGGCCGACGGCTGGTGGTCTTGTCCCAGAGCCGCGTGGCGGGGGCGGTCCGCTCCCAGCAGCTCTCTGAGGTGTGGACAGTGGACTACGCTCTGGAGCTTCTCCTGCTGGGGGGGCTGCTGCCCGAGGCCGTGTGGCTGGCTCACCGTTTGGGCGACTGGAAGATGGCTGCTTCCCTCAGCCTGGCCTACACCACTTACTGCAAGGAGCATTACGACTTCAGCAAGTGAGTGAATTATTGGCCTAAATCTGGCCATAGCTTGGAGAATTGGGTCGCTGCGCACCTGTGGACCATAATGATCGGTTTGAGAAATACTAATCTAATTTCTATTGTCATGAATCTGGTTGTAATTAAAGGTTATGGACCATGGACTGCTTGTTCATTGATTTTGCACAGAAAATGAACTCAACATGGCATTTGATTTTTGCAACTATAACAGTGCTGGTAATGATTTGTTAGCAAGTGCAGTGTGAAAATTCTCTGGTAGCATTGATTGAGCAGTGGTTGCCATGGTTGTATGCATATATTGGCTATGCTAAGAGTGTGTACATGTGACTAAAGGTTGAAGTGGAGAGAACTGCATCTACCAACAGAGCTGCAGCCTGGTCACATCTTCCAGTGTCAGCTTAAGTCCTGTCTTGGCCAAATGTCACCTTCTGATGATGATGGTAAGTCACACATTTAATTAGAAAAAACTGACCTCAGTTTGGGTTTTGTGGGTATGGTAAATGTATCTCTCTTAATTCCTTGGTATATGTGTGGGTTTGTGGTTTTTGATATCATTTTTGAAAAGAAGTTAAATGCTCTGCACATCATTACGTGCTGCGATTTCTTGTCTCCTTGCTGACTTGTGTTGTTTATGTTGCATAGCGAACCATGGTGTGAGTTTTATAACCGTGTATGAGTTAAGGGTTGAGCATGTTCATTAGTGTGCGTAACTCTGTCTTCCTCTCAGACTCTGTGAATGCGGAGGATACTGAGCTCCTGCAGGTGTCTGTGCAGGAGATCCTCAAGGCCTCCGTCATGGCGGAGGTGGATGTGGTGTCTCAACCTCTTCGTCTGCTCCTGGACTCAGCCAAACAGTCGGCCTCCTCTCTTTCTCCCCTCGTGTGTCCCGGCCTTTATCTTCCCACGCCTCCTCTGTACTGTCCACAGCCTGCACCCAACACGCAGGTGCTCAACAAGTGTACCTCACCCACGGGTTACAAATAAGTCCCGCCCACGTATTAGTTAATTGGAACTTATTTAATGTTGTTCAGGGAACTCTGTAAAAACTGCTCTTACTGAATAATCCATACGCGTCTGCGTCTCCCGTAGGATTCCACAGGGGATTTGTCGGCGCTTACGGAGGAGGCATCCCGTAGGGGCGTATCTGGAGCTTTGCAGAGGGTTCTGTTGCTCTTGAGGGCTGCGCACTGTTCTCGCCCAGCCGCTGAGTGGTACGTCAGGAACCTGCGCCACTGCCAGCAGCTCTCACACAAGGTCAGTCCTGTCTCTTCCCCGTCGGTCGGTCTGGTCTCTTTGCCTTTTTTCAGTTTCGAAACGTCTTTTGAAAGTGTAATTTTTTTTAATGGCGTGTGAAATGGATGACAGATCCGGCAGAGGTTTGGTGAGCCCAAAGACGCACCGTTTTCTGAAGGACTGATGAAGTTTGCCGCTCGCTGTGGATTCTTCCGTTCAGGGGCCAGCGGAGATGGGAACATAGACGCCGTTACAAAACAGATCATAAGTATGTTCATTGTCGATGCCAAGCCAGTGTTATCAACACTGTACAATATTTTACTCGCATGAATGTAAGCGTGAGCAACGAAAGGTTTAAAGGCCTGTTGAAAAGCTCACTGGCTCAGGTAAGGTACATCACAGTGTTGTTTTCTTTTTCCCAGCATGCTTCAGGGAGCTGTGTGGACTTTGCTGGATGCTGCATGTCAGAGACCGGCTTACTGTTTCCTGCAGGAAGTATCAAGCAGCAAGAAACAACAGGAGAGACTCTCAGGTACAGGGCACGGACATACGCATGAAAGTACTAACATGAATTTTTGAGGAGGACACACTTAGGCATGACTGCATCCAGTGTTAAAATCTCGGAATGCGTGTGTGTGTGCGCGCGTTGCAGATAAGAGACGAAGATTTGAACGAGCTTTGTGTGGAGGCCTTGCGTTGGGCCTGCCGCCTTCTGCCATTCTCTCGTTTTCTCAACGCCGAGGAGATACTGCAAGACCTGGTCCTCAGCCTGGTGTCAGAGCTGCCTCCTATTGCTATGGTAACCGCCACACTCGCGTTTTGATCGGCCATAAACCGGGGCTCTGATGTGTAGCTGAGCTCTCCTGCCTCTGTGCCCAGGTGGCGGAGACATTGGCCAGAGTGTTTGTGGAGGAGGAAGAGTCTGTGCGAGTGCCTCTGAGAGAGAAGTACAACTCCCTGCTACACAGGTTACGCCCTTGTCCCGTCCAGAACTTCACCTCACTGCCAGGTAATACTCTGTCCTGAGGGTGTTCTGTCCACATAGGGCTGGATGGTAGAACGACACTGACAGATATCTGTGCTAGAGTAGGGATTTTACTCTTCTGTTTATGCCAGTGGCGCTTTATACCATAATACTACATTTTGAGTGAACCTCCCTGCCTGATGTCCACGTACCAAACCTCCTCTTAGCGCTGTATTTTCAGATTTTGTCCACGTTGTCTCCCATGCATACAGACGCACAGGCAAACGGTAAGACGGAGGCTGGGGAGCCAGAGACGATGCTCCTGCTGATCCAGGACGAGCTGAGGCGGCATCGGAGAGAGCTGAGGCGTTTGGGCAAACACCTCGCCCCCGTGGAGCTTCACATTTGGGAGAGGGAGGAAGATGACGACAGAGGAGGCGTTCATTTTCTGGAGCGTTTCTCTCTGGGCGCGAGCTTGAGCAACAGCACGCTGACGGACTGTGGGCGTCCTCAGGTGTACAGCGAGGGAGACACAGCTGAGACGCTGTCCGAACCTCTGTCTCCAGACCTTCAGACCAGACCTCCTCACAGGTGCAGTCACCCCATTAGCCGTATGCCCTTCCAGCCTCAGTCAGAGGAATATGTCACACACATTTCATGGCTTTATTGCATTAATTATGGAGTTTTTGTTTTTGACGATTGAGGTTTGTGCACCCTATAGGTATTGGGCAGATGTCGAAACTGTGCATGTTTAAAATTATTTTTAATTGAGTTGTCGACAGTTTGAAGTTGAGATTAACATTTTTTACAGCGTCGCCTGTATTATTTATTTTTATTTACTTACTTACTTACTTACTTACTTACCTTACTTTAGCCCGAAGAAGCAGCAGGACAGAGCAGAGAGATCAGCGCAGAGAGAAAAAGAAGATCAAATCAGTCCGGCCGCGGGTCCCGGTGGAGCTGACAGAGCCCAGGACTCTGCAGGGGGCACGGAGGGAGCTAAGGCTCCTTCTTTACCTGCCGTAGGGACGTGGATGTTTGAGCTGGAGGATGAGGAGTACGCTCGCTTCTTAGAGCTCTTCCTCAGCTACGTGTTGGAAAAGGACAAGTTGGACGGCGAAGACTCCGAGCTGCCTTTGTCGAGCGGTTTTTCGGCACGGCTGCGCGAGAGAGAGCTGCACTCTCCCGCCTTCGACGTGCTCACTACGCTCAGGCGGCGCCAAAGGGACGGGAGACAGGCCGCCAGGAGACGCGGCCCCCGGGCGCCCGTGTTCCGAGCTGGCCGTTGTTTCCGGTCTGCCCCCGACACCCCGGAACCGCCACCGTCCACCGTCCGCGCTCCGTCTGTCCAAAGCGATGCCCAGCTGCGCGGAAACAATGTGACCCTGCGCCACCTTTCAGGGCTGCACGGCGGGAAACAGCAGGGCCTTTTTGGCGTTCGGCTGCAGCAGGGGGGGGTCGTCGCCTGAGACGGGAACGGTCGGGGACGGTCGCGTAAGCTCACAGCCCAGTCCCAGCCAGAGCTCTATCCCCTGGGGTGCGCAGACGGAACGCTGGCCCTTTAAAACCGCGGCTCTCGCCGACACGGACCTCCAGCAGGATCTGGATCCCAAACTGGAGGCCCGGTTTCCGCGGCTCGGCAGGTTGCTGGAGTGGATGGTCCGTTGGGCGGACAGGAGGGCTGCGCACACTCAGCCTGCTCGGAGGAAGCCAGAAGGGCCCGGAGGTCCCGACGACGCCGTGGTCATGAGAGCCAAAGCCTCCACACCTGCAGTGCTTACTGCCCTCAGACTGCTGGAGCACCGATACACCACCGCCCTCTTGGCCCCGGACAGGCCCTGCACACACCTCAGGGTGAGTTTCAATTCGTTTTCTCATTGTTGGGTTGGAAACTTACCTCAGTACACAGAATCCAGTAAAAAAAGTTACTGTGTGTTCAGTGAAGGGTTGTATTGTTTTGATGCAGGTGTCTAATATGTTTAACTATGAGAATTATATGGAAAGCATGTAATCTCTCCATTTCTGTTTAGCTGAGAGTGCATCCTTTGCTGCTTTCATTTTCCCGTCTGTTCGTGCCTGCGTGAGCATCTGAGTCAGCGTCCATATCTCCACAGGTTCCAGAGAGGCAGTATACAGTGGCCCCAGTGCTACAGCCAGACACAGGCTGGAAAGTGGAGAGAGAGAGCAGCGTGGACACTGGTTACCCCGGATCAGCAGAAACACCCGTCACCCTGCCTGATCTAGACCACCAGCATGGACCCACACCCGAGTGAGTTACCCATTCTGCTTACTGTCCACAACTCTAGAGAGAGCAAGAGTGGACAGCAGGAGTAAAGAAAGATAATTTCCCCAAACATGTTCTTGTCCTCGTGATGTGTGTGTGCATGCGTGTGTGTGTGTGTGTGTGTGTGTGTGTATTGTTCTGTTGTGGTCATATTTTTGTCTTCTTTATTTGACATGTATTACTGTGCTCTTCTGTGTTACTCCACAGCACGTGCGATGCTGAAGGGGTTGAAGAAGAGCAGAGCGTGGTTTACCTGTCTGAAGAAGAGGAGATGACCCATCACTCAGGGAGGAAGGAAGGGGAGAGAAAACCCGCCAGCGGAGGCAGTGAAAGACAGCCTCCAGCAGAAACTAACGGTAACAAGCCCGCTGGGCTCTCGCTGTGTCTGAAGTCAATGTAATAGCCGTTCATAAATTGCGCCGTTCATTAAAAGCTGTTTAGCTAAAAGCAGCCTGGCAAAGTACTGAGCGGTTTTTCACACAGAAGTAAACACTTACGGTTCACTCATTTAGTCAAATCGCTGTTTCACGCTCCATTAATTCTGCATTAAGCTGAAATGCATCTGGTTACTGATATGATGTATAGGCGACAGCAGTGCAGTGGAGACTTGGGAGGTGTCTGCTTCTTTCTCTGTGCCAAACATCTCCGCTCAGATTAACAGCCACTCCAAGACTCTTAGTGGTCCCAGAGGCCAGGTGAGAACCTCTTCACCCGAGACACATTCCTCAGAAAACAAAATGTGAAACATATTAACATTTAGCAGACTAAACATGGCTATGAATAATTTGCTGTTCAGTGGGACCCAACTACGGTTTCAATATCTAAAAACTGTTTCTCATCACAGTGACATTAAGAAAAAAAAAAGATTTTTCTTTCATATGCGTTATTAAAATTAAACTCTTTGAGCTTCTAAACTGAAATGTTAATTTACGCTAATGTGAGCATTGCTGCGTTTGTTGGCGTTTTATTTCTGTAGGCCTTAACATTAGCTGATCTGGAGTGTCCAGGGACTGAAGAAAACTCTTCCAGATCCCTGTCACTGTGAGTTCTGTACTAAACCAGTCAACCAATCAGCACTCAGACACAAGCACTGCACATTCACTTTTAATGTCTTTAGCATGAATTCATTTTTAACTCAGATATTAATATTCTGCTCAGCGTAATCGTTGATTGGCTGCCTGTGGAGGGAAGCGTAATTGAGAAATTGCTGATGACTCATTATAAAGCTATAGCCTAACATAGAATCACACGTACAAGGCGCACAGATTTTAAAACATGAGTTGGACTAAAACGCTGAAGCTTGCAGGTTGCTATGGTTGGAGTACAAACACAGCTCCTCCCTTGGGACTGTGGCAAGTGGAGTGGGTGTTGTTTATGGACACCAAGCAGTAACTGACAGCTTTGTTTTCATATTCATGACCAAATGAATTGTTAAAATGAGTCTGTCTCTTGTAGAGCTGAGAAGAATGAGTCTTGTTCTCATACAGTGGACAGACCTCTATTGGATTCCACAGAGACAGCGCCTAATGAGTAAGTACAGTTTGAACTTAACCTTTGTAATCTTTTAATACCTGCTACCTTTCTTATTATACATTTCTTATAACCACTGCATAGCACGTACTGTTTTGTTGTTGTTGTTGTTGTTGTTGCTTCAGAAAAAAACATGTATCTCACTGTGCCTACAGTAGGGATCTTTAATCTAAAATGTTTATTTTATTTATGTTGGAGGTTATCTGATGTTGTCTGTTTCTCTGCCCCTCAGGCCCGAGGTGTCAAAGCAAACATCTCCTTTGCAGCCAGACCTGCGGTCTCTCCCTGTGCCAAACCTAGAGCCTGGAGCTCAGACGACCAGCCCTCCCTCCAACAGCACCCTGCCTGAGGGCAGCCCAGGCCGACAGGCTGACCCCGTCAGGCAGCTGCTTCAAGATGAGCTCTTCAGATTAGTACAGGTGAGAGTGGATGCTGCATCTTAGAGAGAATCACGACAATTAAATTCATAAGACAAACAAACAATACGTTAATCCTTCCAAGTGCTAACTTCCAGATGGCTTTTCTGTTGTGTGTGTTTGTTTGTTTGTTTGTTTGTTTTTTTATTCTTAGCTACAGCAGATCAACTTCATGAGTCTCATGCAGGTGGTTGGAGCCTCTTTTGCTAACCTGCAACTTTCTCATCCTAACACACTACTCCCCCAGGCCAGTGTCCCTTTAGTTCAACCTAGTGTCCCTGTACCTCAACCCAATGACCCTGTACCTCAACCTGCTATCACCACTTCCCAGCCTCTTCCTCAAACAAATACAACCCCTGTGTCAGATGCCCCAACCCATCTCCCTCAGCATAACCAACACCCTGGACCTGAGCCCACAACCCAGAACCCACAACACCCAGACTCCAGGTCTCAGAACGGACTTACTGACCAACAGACAGTCACCACAGTTGTTGAGTCTGCTGTGAACATTCAGAGAGAGAGGACTGACCAAAACAACGCAACACCCAACATGCGGGTATGCATACGGTTACTACTGTTGATACTGTCATTACACTTAGGAAACAGATTTGATTTGACAAAGAGGCTTGAAACGTAATAATGACTGTGTGACATGTATTGTTTCAAAGGAAATTCAGCCGTTGAGCATCCACTCAGAGTGGCCAGGGGAGAGCCAGACACAGGGCAGAAATTTCAGTCTGCCTTCTCATGGACTCCTTACCACTGCAAATAATCCTCCCAGCATCTCTTTGCAAGCGCCCCCCAGTGGCAGCTCCCAAGACCCTCCCATCCTCATTCCTAACATGAGAAGTGCTCCTCCCATACCAGCCACCGGCCTCCACCTGCTGCAGCTACGCCCGCCTCACCCAGCATTACTGCGCCCCCCTCCTATTGTCTCTGTGAGGGAAGCTTGGGGTCCTCATCCCCTCCACCCGAAGGTCAATCAGTATGAGCCCTCTACAGTCAGGAGAACTGAGGAAGAGAGGAGGATGTGGGCGGAGCCTACCATAGCCCCACCCACACCTCACTTCAGTCTTATCTCTCATCCTCCGACCCAAACCTTTGGAGCCACCACGGAAAGAGGGAGACGCCATGAATCCCTTCATCTGGGCCCTGCTCCTCAGAGAGCAGCTCCACCCTTGGCGCTGCTGCGCTTTCACCCTCCCCAGCAGCCCCTCCTTCTCCCTCAGATCCCTCTCTCCGACCCAGCAAGGACGCTCGCTCCCGCCCCAACTGCTGTGGGCCACTTCCCCCGACTCCAGCTTCTCCAGAGGGACCCTGACCCCCCTAGCCCAGTAGGCATAACTTATTGAACGGTGTCGCTGACTGCGGACTTAATCAGTCCCAGTGTTTTAAATCACGAATGCCGTACCGTCCGCTCTTCTTCAGACGATTATAAACGTTTCTGTCGCGTCCTTTGCCTCAGGTCACGCGTCGTAACACGTCTCCACTGCGCGCTCCCCGTCTCATCCCGCTGGAAAAGCTGATGGAATGGGCTGCAGCACGGCAGCAGGATACGGAGGTCAAACTCCAGCTCCTGAAGACAGACAGACTCAGCGAAGGCAACGTCCCAGGCACCACACTGTCCAAAAAAAGGTGGCCAGTCTCCAGAAGTGCCCTCGACCATGGGGCCTTCAACGCCGACCGATTTTACCCTAGCACCTGTTTGTTTCTCACTACTATACATGTCTCTATGACCACAAACCGAACTGTCTGATACTTCATCTGTTCCCAGATTTGTAATGTTTTTCTCTTCGTTTATTTCATGTCAAACGTCTGTTAATGCTTGTTTTTCTACACATGTACTGTATTCAGACAGAAGAGAAGGGAGGAGAAAAAGAAGGAGGAGGTCAAGGTTGGGGTCACTTTCAGACCAGAGGATTCCATTATCCCTCCGTCTGAGGTAAGGGGAAACACGCACACACACACACACACACACACTCAAACACACACACATACACATACACAGGGCAGCAGGCAAAGCTTAGCCCTTGATGAGAGAAAGCAGTGATATTTCATGCAAATACATCATGAAATGAACTATCATAAAAAAACAAAAAAAAATCCCTCTTGACCTTTTGTTTGAAGTAGACTGAAGATGAATTGAATGACTGGCTTTATTTTTGTGACTCTTAGGAGGCTAAGTTTCATTTTCATGCTGAAAATGGAGTCGTGTGAAGAGCATAGCTATTCTTAATTGAATGCTCTGTCCTCTATTTTTTTTTCTGACCTACAAAAATGATTTAGCTTGAGGAGGAGGAGGAGCCCACCCTGAAGGAGAGTCATGCTATCCCCTTAGGTGAGTAAGCGCCTCCCAGTATACACAGTCTTAGAGTCCTTTTGGAGGAAAGGGAAAACTTAATGTTTTACATTAGTGCTGTGTGTTTTGCTTACTCTTTTAGTGAATATTAAATTTAGCACATAGCTGTGTATACAGGCATTCATTATGTAAGCAAGCTCTTAATATGCTTTAATCACCAGGGTCGTTTGATTCAATGCTGACTGGCCAAAGTCTGCTGGACAAGGCCCACGCTACTGCTGCTGAACTTCATGCCTTTGCGTCCACTCAGAAAAAACCTCCTGAAATACAGGATGCCTGCACAAACACCGAGCCAGGTGTGTTATGTTTTACGACATTCCTGGACCGTGACCTCACATAGAAATACTTTTTCGTGTTTACATGCAGCACGCAACACACAACACGCATGTTTATTGTCTTGTTCATCAGCTAGCATTTTGCTCCACTTACTAACCAAGTTATAGAACTTAATCTGAAACTTATTTGAGTTGGTTTATGTGTATGTGTATAGCTGTTTTGGACTGATGTATTTTCGCTCTCTGTCTGTTTTCCCAGCTTCTGCACGTGCGATCACAGATAAAGCCATTTCAGTCCATTTGCCTGTGTCTCCAACCTCTGCTCCTGGATGTAAGTTCTTCAATACACTGTCTTCTTCCATTGCTATGAAACCGATCTTCATTGTCTGTTACCACTCTTTAAACCACGGCCTCTAATTGACCGAGCTGATGTTGTCTTCGTGTTGTTCTGGCAGCTGGGCTTGTGGAGGCTCCAGCAGTTGTGCCTCCGGATATTTTCCTAAATCTGCGTTTCTCCAAGGACTTACCTGCAGAACGACCAGAGAGCTCTGGTCCTGCAGAGCAGAGGCCAGACATGGTAAAGAAATCCATCTCAGACTCTCCCAGTACACTGTGCAGGTCCACGACCTTTGTGTAGTCTTTATGAGTGGTCTAAAATATCTGCAGAAACTGCAGATTAGAGGAATGTATTAATGGATGGAGACATTGTAAAGGAAAATGGTGGGGATAAGTCGTGGCCTCCGAACAACATTTTCCGTCACGACTAACAGGAGAATATGCCTCTCCAGCCGTCACCTGAATCACCAGAAATCTGTCTGTCTGTTTATCTTTCTGTCTTTTCCTTGCAGGAGGCAGAGGTCCGGCAGTTTATCAACGTGATCGATCTGGAGGATGAGGCTCTGCTCCATGACCTGCCCCCCCGCCGGACATCTCCAACGCGAACTGCCCCCGACTCTCCCCCGTCATCCGCCCAGCTCCATCTTCTAGCAGCTTCTGTCACTAACTCTGCTCCATCCCATGTACCTACTGCGGAGATCATGACAGAGGAACCGACAGACAGTCTGCTTGGTATTTCCATCATTTTCATGTCTTTAAGAAGAAAATCAGCGTTAAATGAAAGGCGCTGCGCTGTAACCTTTCAGACAGACACGTGCAACTTTTTCTTTCTCGTTTTTTCCATTTTAGTGAAGTTACACTTTGCCGAAGGCTATTCATTACACACAACTGACCTTTCCTGTCTTTTCTTTTGCTGTCAGTGGTCACTCTAATGTTTGTTCTTTTTGGCGATTTCCTCCAGGTCCTTCCCTGAGGGTTTCTCCACCTGCCGTTGCGCAGGGTGACTCAGAGCCCAGCGGGGACCCTGTCACAGTCAGAGTGCTGATGGACGTCAAGGCTCAGGACGTGGAGGTGCGTTCACTGGAGAGAACAGCTTTGTCCAGGAGTCAGGTCTCCGCCCGACTTTCAGAGATGGATGCCCAGCTGGCCGCGCTGCAGAGCATCGCTGATCACATGGATAGAGAGTTTGCCAATACCAGGATGGTAAAAGACAATCTATAACAACGCTGTGTTTTTTTTTGTTTTTTTTTAATTTCGTTTTTTACTTTTCGGCATATGTTGTTTCTCCTTTCTTGATACCAGTCGGTTTCTATTTGTGCTGTCCCACAGCTGGTGAGAACTGTTGAGACTTTGAGCCCTGCAGTGATGGCTGATGATGAGTCACACTTCCGCAGACCTCCAGTAACACAAGAGGGTTAGTCATGTATGCCTTTGTCTCTCCCATCAATACGTAGAAAACCAAAAAAGTCTCATGTGGACCCAGTGTAAAACATTATTTCACATTCATGGGGATATTTATGGAAGAAGGAAGCACAATGTGTCGTCTCTCACCGTTTTTTGGTTCTTTTTTTTCTTTTTCATTTTCACAACTAAACCTGTGTACAGTGAAATACTCACAACCTGCCCTGCAGCATACCAGAGAGTTGACAGACCTCGAAGAGGAAGATGGGGAAGACAGAAATGCGAAGTTTTTAGCCTCTACTCCAAGAAAAGTCAGTCCTCTTTTCCAAAGGGGGCGCCAGTCTCTCTGTCCTCCAGCTGCGTCCGCCGAGAGCTCCATCTGTCAACGCCCACCTTCAACCACAGGTTTATATGGCCCTACCGTCCTTTTGTCGTTAAACAGGAAAATAACTAGGCGTAAATTCAGCTTAAAATGATACGTATGCTCCCATTCATCGTAATCTCAGTTGTCTGTTACATAAGTATATTTAATAGTTTCCTGCAAGCATCATTTGGTATGCAGGATATGATTAATCTTGGGAAAGCTTTTTCAGCTGGGTTTACGCACAGTGAGGTTTTACTTACGTGGCCTCGTTTCGCCGTGACCTCATTCAAGCCTCAAGGTTGAACAGAATCTCTCTCTCTCCCTGTGTGTGTGTGTGTGTGTGTGTGTGTGTGTGTGTGTGTGTTTGCATCTGTTTCCAGTGAAACCAGAGCAGGCAGCATGGGATACTAATGAAGGTAAAGCACTATTTACCATTGTCTGTCTGTCCTAGCTGAGGTCACAGTGCTATAGTGAACACAGCGGATGCACGCCTGTAACTCTACCCTGGCTGCTGATTTTTTTCTCAGCTAAAACATGTAATGGATAGAGGCACTAACTGAGAAAGGAGAGCATGTCTCTAGTGCTTTAGCTCTCTCAGCTCTACATTGTTACAGCAACTTGTGTATCACTGCTGGCTTATGTTTCCCACCCCCTTCAACAGATCTAGCAGAATCTATGGTTGAGAGTTCCGGAAGGTAAGTTTTGATATGGTTTTCGTTTAGAACTTTCCAGTGCTATTAGCTTGTTATTACATTTGCATTTCCTGCCTCGAGTATATTTGTACCTTTCCGTTGTCTCTCTTGTTCCAGACCAGTGCAGGAGACTCTGGGTCTGAGTGGACTGAGTGATGTTGCTGACATCTTGGGGGACTTAGTGAGGGACGGTGCCATCTCTCCCACTGCACTCGGTCTGTCCTACAGCAGGGCAGCCCAGCTGGACAGGTATAAAGCAGCCACGTGTGGGCTAAAGAAAAGCACATGCTTAAACTGGGCGGAGAACGGGAATATCGTGTCCTTTTACAAGTATGTTTTAGGTTTAGCAGTGTAACTGACAATGTTATTGTTCCTCAGCTTTCGTATGATGTCAGTTTTTTCTGGAAAGAAATTTCCATTAAGTGTTTTAAGACATGTAGATCATGCATCTGCAAATTGACACAGTAAACATTAGAACTATTCTACATCACTGTTAGCTGTTGTACAGTAATGAAGAGAGCATATTGACAGCTTTAACAGCATCACTACTCATGTCAACTGAGAAAAAATAAATCGACCAATCACATGTTGAACGAAAGAAAGCCAGGAATCTTGAAAATAAACCGCTGCTGTAACAGAAGAGCTGTCTGAGTTGAGACAGTTTGTGTTGTTGCCACAGACCGGAAGAGAGGCAGAGACAGAGGACAGACAGGATGGAAGAGGAGAGAAGAGAGCTGAGGGCGTGGATGAGGAGAAAACAGCGGGAGAGACTGGTGGAGTACCGCAAACAAAGGGAGGGGAGGAGAGAGATGGAGCGCAAGCCATTTACTCCCACCGTCACCACCGTCCGTTCCCCTTACTTCTCTTTTCTCCTCAGGATGACTTAAAACAGGAATCTCTACATTTTTAGAGAGTTTATATTTACTCAGTCTTTACTCAGACATGCACGAATTGACTTAAAGCAGTAGAGTTTATAATAAAAGAACTATTTCATTCTCGACAGAATCCGAGCTCCAAAGACCTAACGGTCATCAAACAAATCAAACGGGAGAAGGACAAGTAAGTCCGACACAAGCTTCTGTAATCAAACGATCAAACTTTTTCGTCCGTAGGGGTCGACATTTGTGAACGTATATCTAAACACACGAGAACGTGGCATGTCCGCCTCGCACATTCACATGAGTCTGTTTGCTACCAGGACGCTGCTGTTGGAGCACCATACTCAGAGGGCTCGTGAAGCCTGCAGCCTGATAACAGACTTACTCACTGCCCCTCTGCCCCTGCCCAGTGGAACTGCCTCACAGCACAGTCCTGGCACCGCCCGCAGTAGCACCAGGTCAACATACAGGTACTGTAAGCCTTTTTCAAGTCATACTGCTACATTTATTTTGTTATCAAGAGTAATGACAGGGACGGCTGATCGTTTTAGCAGAGAAATGGGAGTCGGGCTGATTTTTGACCAGGTCTGCTACGTTCCAGGAGTCGAAGTCAGTCAACAGGAAGGAACAAAAGTCCCAAGGGTCAAACAGGAAGAACGCGTTCTCTTTCTTCCCCGGGAAGGACGGTGGTTTTGCAGAGGGGCGGTGCAGCAGGAGGAACTGGAACTCTTAGAAGCAGATTAGGCCTCCACAGACCAGGTCATTGGTCTAACTATGTTCTTTTCTAAAATTTCCTCTTGTTAGCCTTACTCTTTGAATGTATACAGAAGTCTTCTCAAAAGAGACTTGTCATTGAAAAACTCATCAGTGCTTTATATTATATCTTGCCTTATAGCGTGTGCACTCCCAGGTGACCGTATGTCTCAGGTCACACGCCGGGGCATGATAACAGACCTGAGAGGTAGAACAGGAGCAAAGACAAAGTCAAGACAAAGTGAGAACTTTTTTTTTTTCTTTTGACTGCTGTGCAGTTTCTAACATTGTGATACTAGAAATGATTAAATCTCGTCTCTCTGTAGACCAGAGTAAAGTGTTGAGCAGGTCCCCAGCAGGACACAGAACAGTGAAGGAGCAGGAGCAGAGGGAGGAGAATGAAGAGAGGGAGGTGGTGAGCCCCTGGAGTCCTCCTCTGGAAGTCCGCAGACTCCTCAGGACAGAGAACCAAGACACAGGCCAGGTGAGAGGCCATGACATCTCAGTAAGACTGTTATAATGCACAGCAAACAGCACAATGCCTGTGTTCAATAATTTTTATGTCAACGTTTTTGCACAGGAACATATTTCACGCATCATTACATTTTCATTTTGATGAGGCTTAAGATCTGTACATGTCTGAAAGTTTTGTAGATTTAAGTGTATCACATGAGAGTTAATCCCGTTCTCACGATTCTCCTTTGCTGTTTCTCTGCCTAGGGTCTGGTGGACGACAATAGAGAATGGATGCACAGACTGGCAGGGAGAGAGCAGGACATACTGGAAACCATGTCTGAGAGCACTGGGAGCATTCTTAGCAAGCTGGACTGGGCAGACATTGAAAGAATAGTCGCTGAAGAGGGAGAAGGAGAGCTCTGACCAATGGCATAGACAATCAGTGAGGGGGGTGTGTCATAAGAGAAGAATATCATTCCCTCTGTCTGTAAGAACAGCACTTCAGCTGAAGAGTGGCGGCAACACCAATGAAAACTAATTTTGTGCTCAGCTCTTTGTTTTTCATTTTTGCAGCTATTTTCTTAAAGAGTACTTATCCATTGTGTGTGTGTGTGTGTGTGTGTAGGTAACTTAATACAGGAAATGCAGAAAACCTGCACCTAATTTTACGATTTCTTATATTTATGATAATTCTGTTATTTGGATTCAAAATATGATTCAAGTGCCACATCAAATGCTGGAAATGACCTGAAATGGAAACAAAGAAACAAAAATGTAATTTTGTATTTGTGTAAGTGTGTATTTGTGTGCAATAACTCTCTGTAGCTCATTGCTATACAAACATCAAAATAATCTGATTGTTTTCTAATCATATTTATTTTGTTTAGTAATTTGATAAGTTGATAAATGATAATAAAATTCTGTATACTGACTGTGCTAAGTGCCACTGGTGTCAGCAGTTTGCTCCTTTGAGTATTTTTTTTTTCTTTCATAAGTTATTTTAGTGTACACGGCAAAATGACACGCTTAATATATACAGACAACGGAGTTATTCGCCGGAGAGCAAGTGCGATCCAGCCGCATCCTGGCTCACCTCCACCATTTTTATACGGCCTAGTTCCCACATGGAATGATGGCATGAACATGAACAGTGATGTGGTTGTTCTGACAAAACCTCACTGCAGCCAAAGTAGGATAAATTCTCAGCCATTGAGAACACAGTAGTACCAAAACTTGTCTAGTGCTGACCTAGCATTGGGCCATAACACAGCAAAGATGAGGTCCAGATGTTTATTTTCACTTTATCTCTAACCCCATCCATGCAATAAAAAACAAACAAACAAACAACTTACAAACTGAATTCAATCAGTTTATTGATTGATGGCGAAACAATACATAGTGCCAACAATCATGAAAAAAATGCTTTTGATTTCAATTTCGATTTAATTTACCTGTACATTACATTTATTCATTTTGCAGACGCTTTTATCTAAAGTGACTTCCAGTAAATGCAGAGTCCAAGCAAATAACCATCAAGGTGCCGATTGTTGCATAAGCGCTACCGCTAACTTTAGGCTAGATACACACGCAAGGAAGTAAATGGAATAATACATTCAGCGACAAGCGATATAAACTATCGCGTGCCAAGCATCGCAGTTTAAGTGCTAGACTGATCTACATCATAAAAAGCATCTGTGCTCACAGATCAGTTTAGGTAAAAGTGCCTTGTAGGCTACACATCATGGATCATGGAGTGAGAAGTATTGCGTTAGAGAATAGAGAGAGTCATTGGCGTAGTAGACAGGGGTCGAGTATAATTGGGTGATTTAGTTAATGCCATGTGAATTTCATCACCAGAACCAGTATGCTTCCAACATTTCATTTTCTACAAAGTTACCTAAATTTAAAGCAATCTATTATGAGCAGCATGGTTTCATTTTCAATACACGCAATGTTAGAAACGGCAAACAAGAAACAAACAAGAGTTGTTATGATTAATATTAATATACAAAACAATATGTAAGGGATAATGGCCTATGTCAGAAGAAAACTGCACAGTGATTTGCGATTGTTTTTGCATACCAATGCATTTTCCACTTTCCCGCGCGAGCAGGCAGACTGCTCGAGGCCGAGTTTGTGGCGGTTAACCTGAGTTGAAACTGTTAATTTTTCTCCTGCTAAAATCAGCCAGCTAACGTTTGAGTTCGAAAAATGCTTTTTAACAACCGACAGGCAGCGAGGGACGTTACTAACCTGTTTCCGTTGAAAAAGTTGACGTTTGAAAGATAGGGACAATCCAATCATAAACTTGAGAAATATGATAGACATACATTTCAGAGGTGAATCAGACATTTATCCAATTAAATAAAAAGTGGGCGGGGCTGCTCTGCCATTAACATATATAAACTTTTGATTCGGCCCTTAATTGCTCTAGGCAGTCAAGTAACCTTGAGAAACGGAGGTCAAACTTGCGACATCAACCATAACTAAGACGATTAATTGATTTGATCGTTAGCACCATATATTTATATATATTGAAAATCTGATAAAATGGTAAGTGCTCAAGCTGTAAGATGCGTTGATTTTTAGATTGCACTCCATTGTAGCTTTTTGCTAACTAATTGCCTAATGGATTTTTAATTAACGTATTTGTACTGAATTTATACTCAATTTATTTTGTCTTAATCAGCAGTCGCCTTGTTTTTGATGGAAATGGAATGACACTGCTCAAAATTAGCTTATAAAATAATCGCAGCTTGTCAGTTCTCGAGTATCAGCTAATAATTTGCTAACCTCTCATGTCTTAAATACACAAACTTACGTTTTCGGTCAGAGCGTTGTAGTTCGGGGTTTGGGAGGTAAGGTATTGCCATAGGGGTCGATCGAGCCATTTCTTGCTTACTTGTCAGTTTATAAAGCTAAGGCAGCCTGAGTGGAAGGATATTTCAAAGTTGTTCAACGGATAACCGATCCAACGGATAATTACAGAAGGAAGCAAAAGAAGGAGGCCTGTGTTTCTTTTGTCTTGATTGAGTGTAATTTTCGGTTTATTTATTAACTATTTTTAGCTAATTCACCTCATGGTCTTAAAGTTCTGACTGCGATTTTAAACGAATCGGGGTCATGGTCTTGTAAAGTTTTAGCACGGTTAGCTGTTCTGTCTCACTTGGCCAATTTGAATTTGAAACTGAGGTATACTGTTTTTCCCCGCCACGATACTACGGATCCCCCAGACAGGACGCGGAGAAAAATGATGTTGCGTTCCCGCGCAAAAACCTTTGAGTTCCCTTGCTAATGTTTTGTATTCTCTCGGTATTCATGCATTTGCCACTTACGTTTGCTTTTGTGTTAAATTGTAGAATAGAACAGTTTATTGAATTTAAGTTTGACCCTTGGTCTCACAAAGATATCGTGACGATTGTCGATCGCAACAAGGTAATGTAATTATCGAATGCTCTGAAACGTTTTCTGAGATCTTAAAGGAAATAACACCTAGTCTGTTATATGCTCTCTTGCCTGAAATTAAATAACCGCTTTTGAGCCAGGATGTATTGATTTTTGGAAGTAACAATAGTGGGCTAATTTTGTGAGTGACTGGAAAGATTTCTATTTTTTTTTATTACATTCATACAGCTAGCTTACAATATTTCCTGTTCTTATAGCGCGAGTGTATCTCCATTCACGTGGGACAAGCAGGTGTACAGATTGGAAATGCCTGCTGGGAACTCTACTGTCTTGAGCATGGAATTCAGCCGGATGGGCAAATGCCAAGTGATAAAACTGTTGGTGGAGGCGATGACTCATTCAACACCTTTTTCAGTGAGACTGGTGCAGGAAAACATGTGCCCAGAGCAGTGTTTGTGGACCTCGAGCCCACAGTTGTTGGCAAGTACAAAATATCCACACTGCAGAAATATATGCTCATGTAAAATGATACAGACTCCACATACAGGTACATGGTATATTTGTTGGCTTTGACGCACATCCCAAAAGAGACATGTCCTTAAATGCTTTTCATTAAAGCAATGCTCTATGTAATGGAACAAGATAAGTGATAATTTCATGAAATTTGTCAAAATATTTCCACAGAGGAGACATTTAAACCTGAATACAATTTAAAAGTGTTTTGTAAAGAATACGAAAGAGCTTAGCTAATAGAAAATTCATTGTTAAACTACTTTGAGATGACACAAGCTGCCATGTGTATGCTTGGTCTGGTTTGTCTGTACAGATGAAGTTCGTACAGGAACATACAGACAACTGTTTCACCCTGAGCAGCTTATAACAGGAAAAGAGGATGCTGCAAACAACTATGCAAGAGGCCATTACACCATTGGCAAGGAGATTGTAGACTTGGTGTTAGACCGTGTTCGCAAGCTGGTGAGAGTGTTGTCCTGTTTTGTTATTATCACTGCACAGAGGCCACACTTTTAAGATCAACTAATGACTTTGTACATGTTTTTGAAAATTGTCAGTCTGACCAGTGCACAGGACTCCAGGGCTTCCTCATCTTCCATAGCTTTGGTGGAGGGACCGGGTCCGGCTTTGCTTCTCTGTTGATGGAGAGGCTGTCAGTGGACTATGGCAAGAAATCCAAACTTGAGTTTGCCATCTACCCTGCACCTCAGGTTCTGTTCTGTTGGTCTTTTTCTTATCCATTAGCCTTCGAACAAAAGTCTGAAAGATATTTTAAAACGTGTGGAACAGATTTACTCACATGAAGAAAAAGACTATATAAGAAGATAGTAAAAGTATGGAGTTTCAGTTTGTTTTAGATTGTTAAATAGCTGTAAAACATTTTCTGCTTTCATAAAGATTGACAAAATTGTAAACAGTATACAAGGCTTCTACTGTCATGTCAGCATTTAAGTTTAGCTTTAGAAATTATATATTTTAATGACTTGCTCTCATGCCATTGGAAAAGGCCATGGTTTTTGGACACTGTCAATCAAGCAGCTAGTTAGCCTCCCTATGATCTGATAGAAAACATAGGCGTTTATGACGGTTATCAGCCAATGAGTAGAAAGGGCAGGACTGAAGCCCAGCAAGCTAGATTTACTTTGTGTACTTTGAGCCATAGAATTCTAAAGTGAAGGCATTGAAGAGAATTAATCAAAATTAGTGTGGCTATCAGTTTAGTTCTTGACTGATCACATGTGTGTGCAATGCACTGTGCTATCTAATGCTGCTAGTGAATAGACTGTCAGGAATGCAGCTTTCACATAAAATGTGTGGAGCTCATCTTTCCTCTGTTCCACTAACCTTAAGCTCCTTTCACACAAGATCCACAGCATCAATGAATTACCTTTTTTGGCAGAAGTGTTCCCAGTGTAAACCTGGAATGCATGCTAAAAAGTCCACAACTGAGTGCTCTCAAAGTTCCAATGATGTTTAGAAAATTCTGTCTTTTTTTTTCCCAAGAGAGGATTTCTCACAACTGCTCTCTTTTCTTAATATGAGTGCACAGTAGTCAGTACATGGGCAAATAATTTGTTATTGGTATTCTTGATCATCTTATGTTAATCATGCTGAGATATGTTTCTTAGATACTAATGTTTCAGGAGCCAGAATGTGCATTTCAATGGGTTTTTTTCTGTTTTGCTTTGTTTGGCAGGTTTCTACTGCTGTTGTAGAGCCATACAATTCCATCCTCACCACCCACACCACCCTGGAGCACTCTGACTGTGCCTTCATGGTGGACAATGAGGCAATTTATGATATTTGCCGTCGCAATCTAGACATCGAACGCCCTACGTACACCAACCTTAACAGGCTCATTGGCCAGATAGTTTCCTCAATCACTGCGTCCCTTCGCTTTGACGGCGCTCTCAATGTGGATTTGACAGAGTTCCAGACCAACCTGGTCCCTTATCCACGCATCCATTTTCCGCTGGTAACCTACGCCCCAGTCATCTCTGCTGAGAAGGCTTACCACGAGCAGCTGTCAGTTGCAGAGATAACCAATGCCTGCTTTGAGCCTGCCAATCAGATGGTGAAGTGTGACCCTCGTCATGGAAAGTACATGGCCTGTTGCATGCTGTACCGAGGTGATGTTGTTCCCAAGGATGTCAATGCAGCCATTGCCACCATAAAGACCAAGAGAACAATTCAGTTTGTAGACTGGTGTCCAACAGGCTTCAAGGTACACTTTTGGTTTCCTTTTGAGTGTGCTAATCAGTATTGAAGCTAATTATTACGGTAGTGTTTATCCTTAAAAAAAAGAAAAGAAAAAAAAAAACAGCCCCTGGAGGAAATGATTAGCTTTCTGACCATAACATGCTGAACTCAGTTGAATTGTTTCGGCTAGATGAATTTGTGGTCCTTTTTCACCAGGTTGGCATCAACTACCAGCCACCCACTGTGGTCCCAGGGGGTGACCTGGCCAAGGTGCAAAGGGCAGTCTGCATGCTGAGCAACACCACAGCCATTGCTGAAGCCTGGGCCCGTCTGGATCACAAGTTTGATCTGATGTACGCCAAAAGAGCTTTTGTCCACTGGTATGTTGGAGAGGGCATGGAGGAAGGAGAGTTCTCTGAAGCCCGAGAAGATCTGGCTGCACTGGAGAAAGATTACGAGGAGGTGGGAGTTGATTCAGTGGAGGGTGAAGCCGAGGAAGGAGAGGAGTAGCACAAATGGTCTCAGACCTCAAGCATTCGTTTCTTGTTCCCACTGAATGACAATAAAATGTTGTCTGATGCATTTTGAGTTCAACTGTTCAGAGTACCCTCTTAATTTGACAATAAAAGGTATTAAATGCAGTGTCCCTTTTCCTCATTATGAAGATGAATGCTTATAGGAATATCATTGTATCACTATAGTTGGTTTTAAAGCAGATGCTCTAAAATGAAGAAATGGTCCCGCAGGTGTAATGAAACTCAGACCCAGCCTTTAGGGGAAGCAAACTGTCAGAATAAAGGTGACCAAGAGAAAAGAGGAGGCACTTTTTAGTAATAGAACTTTTATTCATTACAGCTAAAAAAGTAAAGAGAATTTTACAGTGCACTTTACACTGAGAGAGTAGCAAGATTTTGTTGCAATATAAAATGGTTGTAATGTGCCGTTTACTCATATGAGTGATTTTGGTTGGACAATTGAACACTCCCTCTAATTTAACAGAAAACAATGTAATAAATAATTTATACTCTTTTTAAACCCCAAAATGAACTTTGAACTAAGTCATATATTGATTTTATAATACCTAATCTAATGATCATAGGAATTTAGTCTTTTATTATATACCAAGGCACATTTGAGATTTAGTTAACTAATCTGAAAACTTCCAGTTCAGTAGCTACCTTATGAACAAGTTTTACCTGCATTCTCCAAATCCTCAAAGAACAAATGAACTTTTGAATGTCAGCATGTTATACACTCACTATTATATCATCACAAAGTTATGTTTCAAGTTACACAAAATGACATGAGATTTCTGGGCAGAATCAAATGTTCTCATGGCTCACTGTCATAAAAGTATCTCTTCATCCCCAAAGAACACAGCACAAACCATGCTGCTAGTCAGATGTGACATGTGTTCACAACTAACAGGGTTAGGTTATAGTTTGTGGAAGCTCAGTATTTCTCAGCTGGTTAGATCAGTACTGAGGGCTAAAGAGTTTGAAATATTTAGTCTCAGAGCAAAACATCTGAAATTACCACATTGTCAAACAGCTGAATGTGTCTCTTTTTAACAAAAACTGCCCAACAGATCCACTTCTGAAATAATCTAAACTTTACTGTTTGAAACAGTCTACTACATGTAACCACATTTATGGTATAAAATTAATTCAAATATAGATTTACTCAAAGAGCAGACTCATGACAAAAGCATGTGAACTACACATCAAAACTCTTAAATCTGTTTAAAATGAGACAGTCAAACAACACATTTCCATTTGTAAAAGAGCACAGTATATTTCCATTTTCTGTAAACATTTAAAAATAACACCCCAAACAACTTATTCATGTAATTTAACATGGTCCTGTTATAATGTGTTTTGACAGGACAATCAGCAAGAGAACAGAATGTTTTTTTTAGTTAACATAATCAGTTTAAGGTCTCAGAGCACACCAACTGGTCTCCAAGTAACGAATGAGATACCCGGACTTGCATATACAAGGTGTACGTATTTCCCATACATAGTTATTTTTTGAACGGGGGAAAAAAAAAAACAAGTGTAAATAGCAAGATAACGTTTTTCCACTGGAAAAGATCAAAAAGCTCATGTCCGTGCATGATATAGCAGGTCCTTGGGAACACACCCGGAGATGGCCTTAAAGGAAGTGCCGATGAACACTGAGGCTCTGAGGAACCGATGGCTATGGGATCGCCGGATAGGGTAAAAGTGCCGTTTGAGACGTTTGTTGTGACAGAGGAGGCGAATGTCGTGTTCTCCTGGGGGCAGGTACAGGGGTACCGTTGGTAGGCTGGGTAGGTGACACGTGACCTTCCTGAGGCTTGGTAACAGGGGCACAGGGTAGCTGGAGGCCTCTCAGCACCACATCCTCCAGTTTGTCGATCTTCACGCGACGCAGATGGGCTAGCTTCCTCTTGCTCTGGTATTCATCAATGAAAGAGTCCAGAGACAGTTGCCCTTCCAGGAATAAATCTGCCATATTCTAAAACATAGGGTTCAGATTGAAAACAACAATTGATCTAAATGATCCTGATCTGCACTGAATCATAAGTACCAACTTGTGCACCCTGTGTAATGAACAGGATCCAATAAAGAGTGATTACCTCAGTCTCTTCTTCAATTTTTGCTCCTTCAGCTTGTAGAAGTGCTAAGAGAGTATCCAGTGAGCTGTTTTGTGAATTACAATCTGTGTATTAAAAAAAAAAAAAACATCTTTCAAACAAACTGACAAATCCACGCACTACGGTTCTCTGGCAGATCAGACATACATTCAGATTATGTTGGAGTAACATGGGGGCTGGTGTCATATACATTAAAACATGAGCATTCATATGACTTCCGGCTGTATCACAGCTAGTATATATGGTCGAGGGAGCAGGGCCAGCTTTTGTGGGCCAAAGTATCTGCTGGTTACCCCACAGGAGAGAACAAATATCACAACTATAAACTTTATACATCCCACTATTTGCTATCCTCATTGTGCTTTTTTTATTTTTGTGTTTATTATTATTATTATTATTATTATTATTATTATTTAATCAAAGTATCCCTTGTAGAAAGATGTGTTTACCAAAAGTGGACTTGCGGAACTGGTAGGCCTCAAAGAGCTCCTGCAGACACATGTATCGCTTGGTTAACAGGATCCTCTGTTGATCCAGTGCAGGTTGAAGGCTGAGGTTCTGTTCTGCAAGGCTGCGGTTACTGGCAAGTGTCATTTCCTTAGTCTGCTGGACTTCCTGTATCTGAATGACCACAGCAGCAATCTGTTATCAGCTGTTCTGTGTACTATGTATTTCGCTGCTGATGAATATATATGCATTATTATATATGCTCTATGAAAGAGCAAAGCGACAATCTAGGAAATTCCTCAGCGTCTTCAACTGTTATCTGCATACTGAACTGTTGCTCAATATTTACGTATGCTGTAAATCAAGTAACACTACACTCAGAAGCTATGGCGACAGCATATAATTATTCCTGATGGTACACCTGGTAACGATTAGCAACTGAATGCTTTATGCTCTCATATTAGAGATCAGATTACTTAAAATAGATTCCATGCATACTGCTACCTAACCCCAGCTATTTAATCTCACATATCAGACTATACTTTCTCTTTAAGAGAATGAACGCAGGTTGTGCATCTCATGCACATGCTTTAATTATTGTTGTTCATTTCTCATTTCTTAATGTAATATACCGTAAAAACATTCGAAAAAGTGGTGATCCCAATTCATTTTGTCACCAGTCATCTCTCACATTTCTGGGAAGGGATGAGGCCAATTTTTGGAATTAATCTTAAAAAAAAAAACCAAAAAAAAACGAACTATTCTTTGTTCCAAACTGTTTTGAAGTCTAAATTAACTAATAAATAAATAAAGCAGATAAATTAGAGTACCCAAGTTAAATGAAAGAGATCATATACAGGTATTCTGATAAACATTGTTTCTCAGTCTCATCTCATTGAGTATAAGGAATGCAAGTGAAACTCATAATGGTTAAACATTAACTGTAAGTTCATAGAGTGTACTTGATATTTGCCTGAAGATAATGAAAGTCATGTTTTAAGGTGCGTCATGCAAAAAATGTCACGTGCTGACTACTGTATATTTTAGTACCTCTTACATGACTCAACATTTCCCCTTTGATCACTGCATATTCCTGCCCTTGATACTTCAGACAATTAACTTTAATGTAGTATCTTTAAAGAATGTTAAATGATAAAAGTCATCTGTCTCTTACAAAAGCTCCGCGCGAACACACTCACCTTGTCTGTTATTGTTCATGCGCAATCGATATAACTGTATACTTCACCCTACGTGTATACAATAATTATGTCAGTCAGGGAACATGACTGGACTTAGCTTACAAAAACAATTCTATGTGTGAGTAGCCAATTCTATCACGATTTCTTGTTATTGTGTGTTGTAACGTGGCTTGGTTTTATTTTGTGAATAAAATGTTGAAACTTGAGGTTTAGAAGTTGTAATGTAACGAGACGTCATACCCTATTGCATTTTACTACTGTTCCATATCATGCATATGAAACGAACGATTTATTTACGGGTTTGGGCGAAACAATTCACGAAAGAATGTTGTCTAGACAAACATCATCATGACTGTTCTTTTCTCTTTTCCGTCTGAACAGCAAAGAAGAAAGCAGAGACCTCGTTTCAAAATATAGGAACAAAGCAGAAACTTCGCCTAAACTTGCTTGTGAGACAGACATGCAGCGCACCAATCACACTAACAAACGTTTTGACTCGGACATTTAACTGTATTTACAATTCGGAGTAGATTACATCATTAAACTGAGAATATTTAAGCAAATGTACGGTGATCTGGTATGCGTTCGATAAAACGCATACTATCAACATGTCTGGGAAAAGACAGCTTACAGCATGAACATTTTATGAAATTTCGAACTGATGCCTTCAGATGAATCCAAATGAGTGTCAGTATTGTGTTTATCGATTTTCTGCTTCTGTAGTCGACTCCATACCGAAGACTCAGTATGCCCGGGTGCCAGGGTGTCGGGAGTTACCATGCACGACCGGTTTTTGAAAACAACGAGATAAAATTAAACAAGAGGCCTGCGTCCCACTAACTCAAACACAGTACTGGCTTGCGCTTCTTAAGAATAGAGCACCTACCTTATCCGTTTCACTGACAATTTTATTGAGCTTGTCATCATCTTCAAGCAACTCGTTTAGTTGTGTCACAGAGTAAGAGCTGAATTTATTTGCAATTTCAGGTATTTCTCCCATGGCTTTCTTTTGAGCGCTCAGTTGCTAGAAGGTAGCGCTCTCCCTACTCCTTATGCGAATCCGGAAGTACTGTGCATGTCTTGCCAAATCAGAGCTTGACCGAGAGTGACGTACTTGGCTATCTGTTCAATCCAGGCTGTGCACTTCCAGACGACTGTCGTCAATACCTCAAATTAACGCATGCGAGACGGCTTTACGCTGGACTTGTATTCACACCGGACGCATCACCCACAACGCATTTTTCTCGAGAAACAAGATAACATCTCTTTACTAACAGAGCGCCTGGCAAGCGGACTTTTTCACACGATATCACTGTGGGAGGTGCCTCCGGAGTGAATACTGGTTCTGCGCAAAACCATCTTCCTTGCCGCATCCAATGTGAAACAAGTTCAAGGCACTGATATTTTCCAGATAACGATTCGGGACAGGTACTGGATGCGGCACTAGACAAGAGTCTATGACCCAGTACCTGTCCAGCCGCCAACTGTCTAACAGCGTCCCCTTCTTTGGTGACACACCCCCTCGCAACAAAATCAAGCATCAGCGCCACGAAATGAGTGAATTATTCTACTGTTTATATCAATGCGATTTGCACAATTCCATAATTCCATCGTTTTAGGTCCTAAATCCACATCGTCTCATTTAAAGGGGACTCTTGTACAACCAATGTCAACTACGTTTTGAAATGAATGTGCCATCTACTTCCTGATGATACTAGACTATAGCCTATTGTCCAAAAGTGTCAAACAGAACATTAAATTCTGAGCACAGTCTCATCGTTAAATAGTAAACGTGCTAACCAGGTTCATCCAAATTCCTTGTAGCCTGAACTCGAACTTCAGAGTAAAATGTTATCATTTTCGCAATATTAAAACAAGGAAATTAGCATTGATCTAAGTCTAATCAGTTTGTTTCACGGTTGTGATGAAAACGACATAGCCAATGGTTAGCAGTGACACACCTACAGTCTGAGTACCACGGCTGAATAACGGAGAGTGTCAAAGAATCTGAAATAGAATGCAAACGCATGGAAGCCAAAGCATTTTTTAAAGGCAGTGTCAGTTGGTAATCTGTCTCACACATTGGGTTAACTTCTGTCAGCGTTTTCTTCGATCAGCAAGCTAAATAGCCAGATTATTCGTTCTTCAAGAGGGCCAAAATGACGTTGATTACATCGAAGCCATACAATGTGCCGCGGAAAGAGAGAAGGTTTGATGACTCAGGCTTCATATCAATTTACTACTTGCACACTAAAACGGGCAGATTGTCTCTAAAACAGCCACATGAACGTTAACTTTGTTCAGTAAAACGACATCAGTGAGCCAGCAGCTTTTTAAAACCTCAGATTAGTTAAATACTGTAAAATTACATTGTTTAACTGCCTGTCAAGCTGCTGTGTCGGCTTGTCAGTTAATGTACTGAGAATATTTCAATATTCCTTTTTTAACAGGGTGCATGGAATAGGAGACTGCGCAAAGCGGCGTTCACGCACACACGGTAAGGATTTTTCTGGTCGGCCCACTTGAAACCCAGACATCCAGTAACATCAATTTAAAATCCAATAAAGTCCACACGTTGTTAGGAAACTTGCGAATCACGATCCGACGCAGCACTGCAGACACTTAAGTGAGTGAGCAGACCAAGAATTTTTCCGGTGATGTTGTTGGTACTTCTGTTATCTCACGGCTTTCTCAACAAAACATATTTGATTGATCTGAAGGCCAGTCTGTCAGCTGCATTTAACAAATAAACCACCACGTATGTAGGCTACATTTAAAATTTAACGGTCCAGTTGAGTCTCCTGTATTTATAGAAGCAGCTATGCTTATGACTCTGCAGATCAGTCATCGTCTGTTTTCAGATTTATGATCAAATTCTGGGTAAAGAAATCGTTCAATCCCAAAACAAATTTGCACGGGCCTCATTCCCCCTCAAAGTCACTGACATCAGTCAGCCACATGGCACTGCCAGCCTGTCCCTGGGTGTCTCAGGGTCTCAGGACTGCAAATAAAAATGTACAAGTGGACAATCTCATGAATGCACAATTAGGAGAAAGGACAGTTCTCGCATTCTCAGAACTCATACGCGTTTCTTTGTATATATATGTGCAGTCATACTGTTATCAATTTTTATTCAGAATCCCTTTCTTGGTCAGTGGGTCAGGAAAACCTCAGATTTAAAAAATAACGACAAGTTAATACTTTGATCTTTGATAAACTAATCTTCTACTGAATCAGTTGTAGAGTTACTCTTTTATTAAACAGCAGGAATACTTGGTGAAATGCAGACATTTGACCAGAGAACATGTAATATCCCATATGTAACTACTCATATTTGGTAGTAACTTAATCAGTGTTAAGAGTATTTTGTACATTTTGTATTACTTTCAGTTTGAATTATGAATATTTTTCTGTTGGTAAAGATGTCTTAACATAATTGCTTAATTGTGTAAATATTTTAAAAATAGCACAAGTAATCAAACAGATTTTTAAAGTGGTCAAGTAGTTAGTACTTGAATTACAAGTGTTTGAGTCACAAACATACCAAAACAATTGACTGTGTTGAAACACTGAAAATTGTACAAATAAAAACTGTATCATGATGAGGATCAGTGGCTAAAGAAAGCAATGAATTTGACTGGTCAACCACTCATAGTACTATGTAGTCTGTTGAAGAATGTCTACAACAGCATTTACAAAGACAGACTATGGGAAACCCACCCATGATCTGCGGCAGACTATATTCCATTGAATAACTGTAACATACCAGTTGTTATTGTAGTAATTATAATGATTCCAACACTGAAAAGAACATATCACGTTAAAATGTCTGGGTTAAATGAGAAAGCTGTCAATGAATTGTAGATCTCTGTTCTCTGTGCACCACAAAGCATGAATGCTTAGTATATTTTGGATGCAGAACTTGATTCAGATATGAGACTGAACAGCTTTAATGATGTCTCAGTCAAAGCAAAACTCTTTTTTTTTTTACTGCTCAACAAATTCCGCACTGCAACGTAAAGCTAGTTTTACTCTCCTATACAGATTTCCCGTTGTCAAGGGACGCTGGTGTACAAGGCCCATCTGCTGCCACGCGTTGCAGTAACACACCATCTGGAAACAAAAAGAAAAAGAGCGGTCATGTCAGACATTGCCAGCATTTTCCGGCAATGGACACTGTACATTTAGCAGAATTACCAAGCTGGGAAGATGCCCTAAGTTCAGAGCTCCCCTACGAAAACCTCCTCCCATCGAGAAGAAGACCTCTTCTACCGTCACGGCATCCGCCAAAGAGAATGAGCCCGCTTTCAAGTGTTAAAGAGAGACAAAAGTGTAGAGCGAATTCAAAGTACTACAGGACTTCTGCCAGATCGAGATGGCTGAAGAGTCAGTCAGATCACTTGAAAGCCCTTACTCCCAGACCCCAAAAACCTAAACCAAAATCGTCACCGGGAGGGTCCAAGAATCGACCCAAATCTGTGGCTGGTATGCTGGAGGGTGCTGGAGATGCGGGCTGTACGTCAGTCTCTCGATCGATTAGGGCCCTGCAGCTGTGCAGCTCCAGCTCAGAGTCATCGCCCTCACCTCAAGCCAGTCACGCCACTCCATCAAACAGGCGGCACTCCTCCAGACACATCACGCCGGCCTACCGCACCCGCCGCTACAGACACCAGTTGCGGTGGTATCAGGCTCTGCAAAAAGAAAGGAAGATCAGACAGCACAAAAAATTACTGGCCCAGTTAGACGCAAAGGTTAGTGTGAAATGAAATCAGCTAATCAGTCCCATCTTTGTGTGTGTGTGTGTGTGTGTGTGTGTGTGTGTGTGTGTGTGTGTGTGTGAGTGTGTGTGCGCACATGTGCATTTTGTTTCTCTTGTTGAAATTGAGGCTACTGACTTTCAGGAACAATTTTATTTTTGAGGCTATGTGTTTTATCATGCTACTACATATGTGATGAGGGTTGACTTGGTGTGTCTATGAACTATATCTCCATTTGACGCTAACAAACTGTACTGCAGTTTCAGTTGCTCCCATACTTCGGGCGCAAGTTTTATTGCATTTTCAATATCTTATTCTCTTGTAGGATGTAGAGATCTCTGCAGGGCATTCAAGTGTAAGAGGTATTCCCTTTCAAGACTGATTCAGACTAACAGACAGTTCAACAAAAAGGAAAGCAGTTGTCATTTTTCAAAGACTTTCAGCTTAGTCAGCAGCTATAACGTTAGAATATCTTAGTCTGCATTGTACAGTTATTAATTTCATTGTAGCATCTGTATACGGATTGGTGTGAGCGTTAAGAATGTTTTACAATGTAAAGCTGGCCACAGCATCCCCAGTGTTCTCCCAGATAAAGCTTTGTTGGAATTTTCTGCTTTTTTTCCAAGGTTCTAACGGTGTGTGTGTTTTTTTTGTTTTTTGTCTTTTTACATCCACTTCTGACTCCTAAGATAATCAGACTGAAAGGAAGAAAAGAAAAAGAACCTCAGGGTCAGAGAGAAATTCCCGAGCCAACAACAAGTTAGCAAGAAAAACTGGCCGTAGGTCTGGGTGTCACCAATTGAACTGTAGCAGTTCCGATTCTCCTGTGTCGGAAGACAGTAGCAACGTAACTCCAGCCTGTGCCCGTTCCATTTCTGCCTTCGGTCCTAACGTTTCAGTCAGCTCCATTTCAAATGAGACCCCAAGGACCAAATCTAAACTTAAGTCACCCTTTACAGTCACCCCATCTGGAGAATTTACCATGAAACTCAAAATGCAAGCTTGTGTCCAGACTTCTGAAAATACTCATTTGGGACAAAGTCCCTTCCCAAACACAGCTTCTGTTAGAAAAGAAAGTCAGACTGGTCAAGGCCTCTCTGTAAAAATGCAGTCTGTCAAAAGCAGTGTTTTGTTGTCAGCTTCAAAAAAGCAACCAGTTAAAGCTAAGTCCCGAGTTGTCACAACCAATAAAATGAAAGATTCTGAAACATGTAAAATTTTATCAAAGAACGTTCCTAAAACACCCAAAACTCCAAACAAACAGAGGACTAAGTCCTCTTTGCGCCTGAAGAATTCACTCTCCCCTCATGGGTCATTTCTCACATCAGCCACAAGGACAGCTCATCCAGACAGTGAGGCTGTGTCTGCAATGTCTCTTGTACCTCAGCCAAAAAAACAGACTCTTTACTGTAGTAGCAAAAAGAACTTTTCAGAGAGCCAGAAGAACAAACTTATCCCAAGGCAAAGGGCAGCTGTCAAACACTCCAGTGACCTAAAGACTGGTACAACACCCAAAGGACTTCATGTTAGTCAATCTATGTCAAAGTTGTCTTCTTTAAATAAGGTTCTCCTTCCCTCTGAGGGAAGTACACAGAATGTATTGCTGTCTCATTTAAAACCTCCCCCATCACAGACAACTATTAGACAGAGTCTCCTTTCCTCTGAATCAGCACAGTCCAGTGAGGGATTTTCTCATGTAAAGACGCCAGGCAGTAAGACTGCACTTTCAAAACGGCAAGCATCTCTAATGCGATGTCAGTGTACACCCAGTAGCCTTTATAATGATTGTAAAAATAGAATGTGTAGGAATAATACCAGAAATAGCGGCCAGTGTGAGATGAGGACATCCTCCCAGAAGAAATCACTGACCTCACCCAGAAACCGAAAACTTACAAGCACCGCGGAGTTGAAGGTGGCTACCACAAACATAAAGGACAAATCAGCCCTCAAAATGAAGCCAGGTTTCAGAAAACCAGACACACCAAGGCCAAAGAGTAATCCCAAAAGTAGAAAATGCCAAGACACCAAGTCTGATGAGATTACGGTGAGGAAGCAAACGACGTCAAAGTCTACCTTTAAGAGTCTGTCCACTGAAGAAGACATGAAGTCACAAAGGACCACCTCGTCTCTTCAGCAGACGGCATGCCCCACTGCAGACAGAAAACAAGCCTGTTTGTGTGTTGCGCCTAAACAAAAGTCAGTAACCCCAAAATGTCCTGCACTGCCAGTTGTAAATACACAGAGGCACCTTCTCGCAGATAGTTCAGGACACTCTGACACTCAGAATAAATTGGTGAAGAAGAGAGAAACCAGTACATCTAACACCCTCTGTATACAAAGCTGCATGCCAGGTATATGTCTGTGCGTGTGTGTGTGTGTGTGTGTGTGTGTTTACATGTGTGAAAGAGAGGGAACAGTCACATTCTGGCATATTTAAATGAGGTATTCTAGTAATTTGGTTGTCTTTTGGTCCTTCCTTTAAGCTAAGAGCCAGGAAAAGATAACGGAGAGCCGCCAGCCAAAATCGCTTTGCCCGGCTCAAGACATCCGAGTTTCCCCATTACACTTTCCCGCTCCCAGCAGCCCGGAGCTCAACCACGTCATACTGAACGCTGTGAGCTTCATCCTGGGTTTAAAGCCCGCGGAGCTGGAGTCTGGTCCCGTCCAAAATTCAGCGTATGCCTCTCCTAGAACGGATCCCTCCGCTCCGCACGTGGACCCTAGCCAACCCTCCCACAGCCAAATGTCAGCTCCGCTAAGACGCACGATATGCATCACTGCTGAGCCTCTGAAATCTACACAGTCGTCCCTTAGATGCGAGTTCTCCTGGGACAGCTCTCAACAGTCTGACAGCCTCCAGCCCTCCTGGCCCGAACAGGTAAAAAAAAAAAGAAAAGAAAAAAAGTAGACTTAATGAAGATACTGATACTGAGTAAAGACGATACATTGTGTTAAGTCACTTCAGTTATGTTGTCTCCACTTAACCCACTTTTATATTGTTAGGTTTGTGAATACTGAAATGTGCTACTTGCTGCAGGATTATGTAACATACATACTTATGTACTTAGGGAATGACTTGTGATAACGGGAGCAGCGGTAGAGCTCTCTTATGTAAATTAGAACCCAAAAACCTGATACATCAACTCCAGACAGATGGCGGATGTGTGTGTGTGTGTGTGTTTGTGTGTGTGTAATACCATGCAGAACTGATTTTCCTGGCTTCACACATGAAAACATATGAAAAGACATGACAGTGGTTCCCCCAAAACGTACGTGTTTGAAATATACAAAGATATACATCTCTGGGCAGCCAGAAATCAATATTGGAAAATGTTCCCTCCAACCTGATCTGGCGTCAGAGTGAATCCGCATGAGAGACACTCGGACATGACTGTCTTCATTCTGCTGACACAAACAAAATTGCTCGGTGAACACTTCTGCTGTTTTGCTGTTATTCCGTTTTTTTTTTTTTAAAAACTGTTCTTGTTTGCAGAGGGTCAGCAGCATCATGCAGACATCCACAGCGACTGTTAGGATACCAGAGCTGTAAGTGATGTAAACATCTTTGCATAAAACTCCCCCTGCACTGTCTCTGTCAGCTTGTTAGTGACACTCCAGAAGCCGTCGTTTTGCAGACAAAATAGGGCAGTACCCGTCCAGTGGCTTAAATATGTAAATACCAAATGGGATGAAAACATTGCGTACCAAAGCATGTAGGGTTAGGAAGAACAGTTATGATATTATTAGAGATAATGGTGATTATGAAATGTTTAATGTTTTTTGAGAGTAATGTTTGGTCAGAACAGTAGGATTGATTGGTATGGAACGCACATTGATAAAGAATATTTCAGACTTTATCTGACACTGTACAGGTATGACTATGTTGTAATTATTTAACAAATGAAAGATGATTAATTTGTCACTGAATGCTCTAGACTTGTTTTTTCCACAGTGAAACTGTGAAAAGAAGAAGTATGTGTAGGTGGAGGACAACCCCAAAACAGATGCATTTTACATCCAGGCTGTAATAAATTGACATGTTTAAAGAGAGTTTTAGACCTTGCTTGAATTTAGTGTGAGAAGTAAGATCTGGTGAATGGTGCTTCATAATTTTTGGCTGTAACATATACCGAGAGATGCTGGATGCGTGGGCAGTGCAATCTTTATTCCAAAATGTAATCCAAATTGACAGTCAAAACAGGCAGAGTTCAGTACATGATGAACAGCCTATGAGGTCTAAAAAGTGAATCAAAAGTCAGGAATCAGACTATGGTTGATAACAGAGAAGCTAAACAGGGAGACTAACAAGGGACAGGTACAACACAGCTCAGTGCACTCAGATAAATGAGAGACTTCACAAGGGACTTATACAAGTGGCAATGAGACAATGAACAGAAAACAAGTGAACCTGATGATTAGACAATGAGCTAGTTGGACTGGTGTCTAATGAGTTGGCAAACTGGGCTCTGATTAGCCAGGAGGGAGGAAGGTAGAGAGAGAGGGAGAGAGAGAGAGGTGACATTAATCTTATAGCTTTGTCCATATCAAATATAGTATTTTGAATGAGAAAACATTTTGAGTTGGATGGGTTTTCATCTAGAGACTGGATAATATAGCTTTTATTAGTATTTCGTTCATGTGTAAAGATTTCTTTTAGTTTGGGAACTACTCAGCCCTACTCTAAATTAGGACAAGACCCCTTCCAAAGCATAGCCTCTGTAACAAAAGAAAGTCACACTAATAAAGGCATGTCATGCAAAGCAATCCTGTCTATGCAAGGGGAATGAGTAATCGGGTGACAGTAAATAACCATACAACCATGCAAATTGTATTTTTCTCAGACGCGATGTCAGTGTGCGCGTGCCGCAGACAGAGAGTGTAAGTGAGGAGCTCCATGAAACCCGACAGCGAGGGGAAAGCGAGATGCAGATCTCAGCGGAGAGGAACGGAGCTCGGGCTGAAAAATGAGGGTTGCGTGAACCATGAAGTGTGACAGAAACATGTTGATTCATCAACAAACACGAGCGTCCCGTTCGGTGCAAGGGAGGATGCGTTTCACACGAATGACCACATGATGGCAATGTTGTGTCAGGTCAAGGCTACATTTGAAAAGATCAATGGAATAGATATCAGATAATATTTGTCATGTTTTGTTGTACTTATTGTTAAAGATGTGTTTTTTGGATGAAATAAAAATGAATGAGTCAAGTGCTGCATAAATTCTTTTATGGCTCTCTGATGCTCAGTGCTTTATTGGGACCTTGATGTATTTTGGACTTTAGAAATACTGGATAGCTTTTTAAAGTGCTGTAGTTATATGCAGGGTCAACTTATGAGTGTGCAGCATAGATATTAATAAGATCAGGCAAACACTCAACTTTATGGACTTGATTTGTCTTTTTGCTTGGATTACAGCTTCCTCTTTGATTCTGTAACTTCTTGGCCTGATTAAATTCATGTATGAGTCAGAGACATTCATTTATGATTCATTTATCAATCTACAGTATTTTAAGTTGGAACTAATGTACCATCTTTTCATAATAGTAAATTTTAGTTTTGACTATACTGGCCCTTTACGTTCCATGCATCTTGTTCAGTATTACAGTACTGCAGCTGCATGTCAGGATGGCCGAGTGGTCTAAGGCGCTGCGTTCAGGTCGCAGTCTCCCCTGGAGGCGTGGGTTCGAATCCCACTTCTGACAGAGAGTGTTTTGGGACCAAAAGTTTGCCAGTTCAATCTCCAGGATCGACAGGAAAAATGCAGGCAGGAGGAATGAACAGTGCTTTCCCCTCCCTCAGTGGGCATGGCTGAGCTAGACACCTAACCCCCAGGTGCTGCGGCTGTGTGGCTGCCCACTGCTCTGGGTATGTGTGCTCACTTAACCCATCCAACACACCAGTAGTAAACACACACACCAGACACAGGAGCTGTGGGGCGCATTGCTTGCGCCTCGGGGGCACTGGGGTTAAGTGCCCTGCCCAAGGGCGCACAGCCGCGGATGTCGGTCCTGGGAATCGAACCGTCAACCCTTTGGTCATGAGCTCGATTCTTACCAGCAGTGAATGCAAGACAGGAGGTTAAAACAAAGTTTAGGCTCAAGCTCTAAAGTGAAAAAAAGTAGGCTCCCATGAATTCAACAGCTAAGATTATTTCTGTGCATATTTTTTTTTTTCAAGGAAGTGCCTCAAATTTTCAAACTGGATTCAGTTAAGATTTACACAGGTCAGATGCTGTGTCTGAAATTGCCCTCCGCTCACTACTCCCTACTCACTATTTAGTGTTTGGTACATAGAACACTCACTGGAGGGATACGGGCAGACAGCTGTTGATACATTTTGGACACTATTTGGATGTTACGCTGCTACATAATTATGCGCTGGATATTCGTAATGTTTTATCTCTGTCGCATAAACAAACGGCAGATCATCTGCATCTGATTGGTCTGTAAAGACTTGCCTGCTTTCGCGAGACAGGCCGCAATGCATGATGGTTTTAGTCAATCAATGTGCCCTACTGCTGTGCCCTACTTTTCACGATACATTGTGGGATACTCTGGGTGAACTATATAGGGTATAACAATTCTCACTACACCTTTGGACAGCACAACAAAATGGTGGACTCACTGTATAGTGCCCTATGTAGTTAGTGGTGAGTGGTTCCGGAAACAGCGAGAGAATACACTCACATGCTTTCGTTTCAGTAGTCCATATAGCTGGGTTGTTGTAACAACAGTGTTAGGCCATACTTGGTTTTACTAATCATGTACTCAGGTAGACTGATCCGAATGTAGTCATCCTCTACCATCCTAAATGTGACATCATAAAGTAGTGAAGATCCCCGATAATGTGCCCAAGGGTGTAGAAGTACTACCCTTTCAAAGAGCCAAGCTCCAAGCTCTAGGTAGTGGTAGTCATTGAAAGACTGCCTGAGGAAAGATATTTCCATGGCTACAACACAGTACATCTTGCACAATGCTCAAGTAGTCTGGAAGAGCATGATGTTCACACGAGCTTTTCCGCCGAGGTGCTTACAGTTAGTTCATTCAGGAAAAACTCAGACTTGGATCTCTCCATTAGTGACCAGCTGCTACATCTGACATGTTGTTTCTGTGAATTAAAAGTGAGAAGGTAGGAGAGCCCGGTCTCTAGATCTCACACATGGCGTCATTCCTCCAAAATGTTTGATAGTCATTGAGGAAGTGAACACACTCCAACGAGAAGTAACAACGCATGTCTATTTCTGTGGTGTGGTTGTGGATTTGGACTGCTCACATCTGTTTAAATGGGGCAGTAGGAGTTTCAGAAACTGCTTCCCCAAAAAAGAGAGATTAGAGCCATAGTAAGAATAGTGTCCATTATTTGGAGTAGATAATGGCAGAGAGAGACAGTTTCCCCCAGAGTAGCTGACCTTCATATTACCTCTGTGCTTTGATGTGTGTTTGTGTGTGTGTGTGTGTGTGTGTGTGTGTGTGTGTGTGTGCATGCGTGTGTGATCAGTCTAGAGTGCAGAAAGTCACAGTTTCATAACACAGAGATGAAAACTGTTGTGCTACTCTATGCAATTAATTCTTATTTTTTGACCTCTTTTAATCTTATGACTTAAGCCAAAGTAAACATCATTCCAAACGGATAATTATACTTACCCCCCCCCCCCCCCCCCCCCCCCAATGCCCTAGACACACACACACAGGGTTGGAATTATGGGGGGGTCTGACCCCCCCGAAAGAGGTAAGAGGTCTGAAAGAGGTCTGACCCCCCGAAAGAGGTAAAAAAAATACTGTAATCAGCACTAAATATCAACCAAAGTATCACACGTCAGCAGCTTGCCTCGCCTAAAAATGAACTCTCAGTTCATGACTTTCAGATAAAGCAACTTCGAGTATATCTCTTGCTAAAATAAGCATCAGAAACAGTAAAAATATCCCTCAAGATGAGTGTACTCTTCACTTTTGTATGCAGTACTCAGACGCTAATTCAGATGATGCTCTGCTCTGAAAATTGTTTTTAGAAGAAGTCTCTTCTTGGCAGCCCCGTCACATTCAAGGACAGCTGGTCGTGGAGAATTTGTCATGCAGAGATGTTGGTTTGTTTTGAGGATCTCCAACATCTGTCCACAAATTTGCTCTGCTCTCTGAATTTAATTTCTTATTGGCTGTGGTGTAAGACACATCTCTGGCTCTTTTGTACAGGAACGGCACATTATACTGAACAGAATTTTGTTTCTCTGGTTAAACATTTGTGGTTCTGTGAAGGACAGAGCCATCAAGTTCTTTCGGCAAACAAGCCCAGCTGGCAAAGATTACACAATTAGGGCGTAATTTATTCGCCAAAGTACTGCTAGGCCTTTTAGAAATGACTCTCCCTGACAGTGAAGGAAGAGAGGACATGTGCAGAGAGTTAATGACCATGAGAGAATCTTTGAGCTGTAAACCAGTACGTTTAATTTTACTGATCCGCACCCATCGAAAGTCAATTTCAATCCTGTTTTGTATGGAGAAAATAAAAAAATAAAAAAATAAATAAACACTTCACCAAGCCTGTCTCCTGGACACTTCAGTAACTCTTTAAAAAAACAAGGTAAACTTCATTCATGTTATTTTTGAGGCGGTTTACCTTTTTGCCATGTAAATGGGCTACAGTTGAGAACTTTCCTCTGGTGTTAGAGGGAATAAAGCAGAGACAAATTTAGAATGACATTACAAAATGTGAAAATAGAAAAGTAACCGGTGAAAGATAACGCTGTGAATAACTCTTATTTGTTCGATATGTAACTGTACAATAATGCAGATCCCTAACATTTGCCTCAAATTCAAAAGCAAAAGTGAGGCTTACTGAGAGTATATTCTGATGAATATGATATTCAAAACATATCTCATATCATAAATATTAATGTTGCCTTGAACAAATTGCAGGAATCGTTTGTCAAGTATCATTTTGAAACTACAAACCTCAGCATCTAAGTGCTGGAAGCTTCATGTTATTGGCTCAGTGGAAGTAGATGTGAAGTAAATGGCCATGATGAGGTTACCTGTATGTTTGGAGTCATCTTTTGTACCCTGCTACACTCTACATCAAATCAAACCTTCAGAATTTACACATATTACCCCAAAGGCATTAATAGCTTATTTTCCTGAGAGTTATCAAAACCTTGAGGCAGAAGGCAGGCACAAAATATGATATAAAACACAAAATAATTTAAAAAAAAGAAAAAAAAAACATTGAGGAAACTGGCCTACTGATCAGAGTTTCAGTGCTTGGTGTTAGTGTGCAACACACAACAGCTCTTGAGACAGTATCGTGCAATATCAGTCAGCGATTTTGATTTGAGTGTTGCATTATTCAGTATTCAGTTTGTGTGACTGCAATCCTAATCATACCTTTTTAAAAAAATTTTCAGTACATCTCAGAGCAATATCTCTAACTTTATTAACTGTGTATAACTGCAAAATCAAATTTACAGGTAAAGTACCCCAACTGCGATGCAATAACGGGAGCCGTTTTTATATAAACATATGATATTTAAAAATGTGTCTACACAAACCTCAGACATAACAGCTCGATGCTGATGTGCCTATGAGCAAAACAGAGAACCTCAAAGTTTCTCCAGAGGAGCATGACCCATGACACAGACAGAAATAACTAATGAATAAGTCAGCAATAATTCTCTTTGGATAAGAACATCAGATCACAGAGCAAAACCTTAATTGTGGGGCAGATCTTGACAGTATTATTACTGAGATGTAGCTACTTTCATCTGCCTAATGTGACATCTTACACAGAGAGTTTCCTTTTCAAAAAATTAGTGATCTTTTAAGAAATCTGTTTGACATTCCACCCTAAGGGTCAATACCCAATGAAACATTTTATTGTAAGTGGTGATGTATCGTTCACTTTATTAGGAGCTAAATCACCAACAAATTTCTTGAGAGTATGGCATTTTTCAGAAATTAACATAGTTTACTGCACTCTTAAAAAAGATCACTACATGTCTGACAGCCTAGCTCACTGGAAGATGCCAGAGTCTTGGTCACTATGACAATTATCTGTAATCTCCCTCGAAACAGCCAGGAAGTTACCCTTGTCCTTAACTGATATAGGATTACTTAATATGTGAAATATAGTAGAACATGGAAGCATTGAGTAAATTAGCTTAATCGTGCATTGCTGGAACTTTTTTGTCTTATAATCACACAAAGTGCGATTAAATTCTGACATGCTAGCTTTTTGACATGTTAGGCCTAATGGTTCACGAAATATATCACTGCTTTGTTTACTGTTTTGCATACATTCTGGATTAAAATGTCTGTTAAGCAGAACTCAAAAACATTTGTTTTATGTGACAATGAAGACCGAAGAGGAAGATTCGGGAAATTCGTATTAGATTTGACTACAGCTCTTGATCTCGCGCTGTTCAGACTTTCTCTTACGCAAAGAAAAACCTACCGCTGAGTGTGATGACAGTTAGTACCCGGCTTTCTCATTAGATGCCGATTCTTGGATGACACATTTTGCCACGGATAAAGATCAAAATGTGTGTAGTGCATTCTGAATGAACTAGTTGACATCAAAGTTAGTTTGCTGTCAAATGCAGCCGAATATTATATATATATATATATATATATAACCTTAATTAATTCCAGTATTCTTGATGTAGGCTACTGCAGTGGAGATGTCATATGCGTTTACCGCGGAGGTGGTGTTATTGGAAGCGTTAAATACGATTAAAAAAATTATGCTAACATATTAATAGTGGCAGGAAGCCAGGAGCGTCAATTAAGGGAGGTAAACAGCTATCTAAGTACACATAAGAATTTCCTGGTGATATGTCAGATAATATTTAAAAAAAAAAAAAGAAATGAGCGCCAAAAACTTCGCAGTACCAGAAATGCTTACCGCATCACGCATCTTTCATTAGGGCCAAATTTAGAGTAGAATTTTCTGAATGTGCGTGCGTGCGTGCGTGCGTGTGTTTGTTTAACATGTGCACTGTGATTAGCAATTAATTCCGCCAAACCCGCATAGTTCCTGCAACTGCTGAATGTGGGCTGGGACTACAGAAAAGACCTTAAGCGATGTTTGCTTGTCGTGCTGACACATACGCGCATTTGATAACTATAAGTATCTTACTTTTTTCATCCCAGTACGTATTTGGTATAATTGGTGAATGTACTTTAACATGGAATTTTAACAGTAATAGGCAGAAAACAAATCCTTTTGTAGCTGTCTGAAATTAGTCATGACACACGAGTTTTCTCACTTTGTGTGAGCACGCGCGCGCACGTTGGCATTATACGGGGCTGGCGTGTTGGGCAGTTCAGACCTTTACCGATGTTTGGTCATGCAGTCTCCCTGTACATAAGATAGCCTGGTCATCAGACGGAGCTGGCTTCCCTATAGTAATGAAGACATGAGAGATTATTATCTCAGCTAGAGGCAATTAAATATCTCCATATGAATACATGACTGAGCAAGATTCAAACTTTTTTCAGCGGCAAATATATCGCATTTCGTCGTAGTATTTTATAACCGAAGGGTTATAAAACAGGGGGAAGGAACATCACCTCAGACCATTTCCCAAACATCAGACTTCAGCCGCGTCAAGGTAAGATCTTTTCTTACTCTGTCAAACAACCTGAAACTTACATACAAGGACTGATAACTCGATTCCTGTTTTCCACCCAGTAACCAATAGTTGTCAAAAAATTGATCGTAGTCGTCAGAGCGTTACGGACAGAACATTCATGAACGTCAAATAATTTGCCACAAGAAAGCATTCGCAGATCGCCCTCGTTGCCTGTGGTTCAATGGCTTAGAAGTATTCGCATTAGGGAAATTATTCATAGTATTGAGTCCAAAAAACCCTTAGATTATAGAAGCTGCCTGACCTTTACGGAAAACAGAGGGAGATCGCAAAACAATCAGTAGTGTCAGTTTTGCTGCGACTTGACGGATGGCAATTAAATCAGCGGGTCGCTGACATGATTTTTAGGATATTTGATGCAGTAGAAATAAGTAATTGCCAGATTATTATTTTTCTGTTTGACACCAGCTCGAGCCGTTCTCACCTTGACAAATTGTGTTAGACTGTCTCCCACTGCTCCGTAAACAATTAAGCAAAAGCGCAAACCAGACTAGTCTAAATGAACCCGCGCATTATGTCTCTCATGCTTAGTATGTGTGTTTTAGTGGATTAGACCGGCTGATTAAGTGTCGGAAATATGAACTATACCCTCTGTGCGTAGATTTAAGCAGTGTCTCTCTAACACTGTTTCACTTAAACAAGTATGTTATTTGCGACAGAAGAGTGCGTTTTTTCCCCCTTGTAGTTCAGAACGGTAAACATAAACGAGAAGCATGATTAATTGAGACATTAGAATGCTCAGTATTACAGGGATGTATGTTCACTTTTATACGTTATCGGTCAAGTGTTGTATGGGATTGGCTGAGATCAAGATATTTACTTTATTTGGGCAGTAAGGTCACCAGTTACACCGAAAGAATTACCTTGTGATTATTTTTAAGTTTAGACTGAAGAGCAATTGACAATAAGATGGCATGTCATTTCATTTTTTCAGAGGTGAATGACAACAAAAAAGAAGAACAGAAACTGAATGATTGATGCTTAATTCTCCAGTGATTACCACTGCCTGGAAATCTTATGGTCACATCCATTTTCATCAGTTTATGGTCCCTATTTTACTTGTTGAGCATAACATATATAAGTCACAAATTATATAATTGTATGCCAGTCTGTGTGCGCCCACTCCAGGAGCTTTGACAAGAGATGGGTGTTCTATAACGAATCGTCGAGCGTCCAGCAGTGGTAATACGGCAATGTAATTGTACATTCAAGGGAGACAGCAGGCTTAAAATGTTCGCCCGAGCTTGTTTACAGGGTGTAGGAATACTTCTGTGCCTTGCTGGCATTAATATGAATGTGTATTAGATGAGGACAGTAAGAACAAGTGGTTGTTTAAATTTGTGTGTGTGCGTGTGTGCGTGTGTGTGTGTGTGTGTTTCTTATATGTCCTTAGATCCACTGTTTACCCCCATGGAGAGAAGCCCAGAGAGGGGGTTCCAGGAAATGGAGGACACATTGGACTTGCCCATCCAATATATGATTCCAGATGTCTTACCCATCAACCAGACCAATGCCACTAACTCCAGCGCCTTGACCGGCATCATCCTGTCTCCTTATTACCAGCACTCATTCGCCATGGCGACCGTCCTCACGCTGGCATACCTGTTCATCTTCCTGTTGTGCATGATAGGAAATGGGATGGTGTGCGTGATTGTTCTAAGGAACCGTCACATGCGGACCGTCACTAATATCTTCATCCTCAACCTGGCCATCAGTGATCTGCTAGTGGGTGTCTTCTGCATCCCAACAACTCTTGTCGATAACTTAATTACAGGTAACTGTCACCGCAACTATAAAATCAAATGTAAAAGCTATAAAACCCTGGCAGATGCTGGATCAGTATTTTTTCAGTCAGAATATGTTTATGTGGAGTAGGGTCCCCATGCCATTGTGACCATGTTACAGCACGTCAGAGCAGTGTCAGTGTTAGAGCAGTGTTATGTAGAACTAATGAAGACAGATGCCAGTGGCTTTTGATTTCTTCATGGGTCCACCTTCGAAACATTATAAAACTGTGAAATGAAGCGCTCACTTCAGCCAATCTTAGTACTTGAAAAGCTGGAAAATATATTTTAAAAATTGTGCAGGATGAACATTATAGTCATTTTTCTTTTGATTCTTGAGCTTGACACGATATTGTCAAAGAATATGAACATCACTGGAACGCCACGACATGATAAAAGCTTAACGACTATTTACCTATTTAAATAATGATTTCACTCTTTAGACAGATAGAAGCACTAAAAATAGGCTGACAGCTTGTTTGGTTGATGTGCAAAGCTAGACACTGTAATTTCCTACTAAGCTTTATCAAATCGTGCCAAAATTCAATGATTGATTGTCATGTGATTTCCATTAATACCGAAATATTTTTAGGATTGGATCGTAATGTATAATTTCTAAATTTCACTGCAGTGAACCCGTGGATTTTTTTCTATGCGGCACTTTCTATTAAGCCTGTGATATTCATTGATTTTTTTTCTTTTCACCAAACCAAATCCATTCAAACCATGTAAAAAAAAAAAGCAAAAAAGCAAATTTGAAACTTAACTTAGACAGGAAGGCCTTGATACACTTCACTTCCTTGTGCACTAGACGTGATAAGAGTGGATTTTGTAATATTTACCTGCAGATTTCACCTTCTGTGTTTTATTCTGTTCTTAATGGACAGGATGGCCCTTCAGCAACATGATTTGTAAACTGAGTGGTCTTGTTCAGGGGATGTCTGTATGTGCTTCGGTTTTCACCTTGGTGGCCATTGCTGTGGATAGGTAAGTAGATAAGGGCTTTTTTTTTTTTTTTTAATCAATGCAATAAATAATGTTGGAGCACAGAGTAACACACCGAATGAACCGCTGTTTTTTACACACTTAGTGTGAGTGTAGGAGTCCTGAGACTTTATAATCTGGTGCTGTGTCCCATTAATCACACAAGCATAAATGTAATACATAAATTTGTTATATTAGACATTAGTCACCTCATGATACACGGTCATTTTAGTACCAGAATTGACACTCCATGTGCTGCCCTTGTGAACTGCAAATTTGCTTTCCCTGAAGTGAAGGGACAAAAGATCATGAAATGAACTGTGGTTAGTTAAGTGTAACCGAGAAATATATTTTTTTTTTCAGCCACATGAAGTTTGACAGTTTGTAAAATATAGCGATTCAGGCAGAACTGCAGCTTTTTGAATATCGGCTTCCCAACTTTTCAGCACGTCCTTGTCACATCTTCTGTTAAAGTTTTGATGAAGCCTAGCTATGTAAAGTAGGGGCAACTGTGGTACTGTAAGTGTGAAAAGACACAGTAGGTGGATTAGCATTGACATCTGCAACTGTCATGTATCCTTACATCAAGGGCCTCTAATTGTATGAGAAAATGTAACCAACCAATCCCCTTTGGATTTTCGACTAACTTTTATTGTTTTCTTTCTTCCCCCGCACCAAATTTCAACCTAAGGTTCCGCTGTATTGTTTACCCTTTCAAGCCAAAACTTACCCTCTTTGTTGCTAAGGCAACCATAGGGATGATATGGCTATTAGCGTTGGTGATAATGTTTCCATCAGCATTGATGTTGACTGTCGAGCAAGAGAAGGGTCACTACATGGTTCATAACGACGACTACAACCAAACCTACCCGCTCTACTACTGCTACGAGACCTGGCCAGACCCAGAGATGCGTAAAGTCTACACCACCGTCCTCTTTGCTCACATCTACCTGGTTCCCCTCACCCTCATTATGCTCCTCTACGGGCGTATCGGAGCCAAGTTATACTCCACCACCGTCCTGGGCAGCGCAGAGCAACCCGACACTCCTCCTCAGTGGAAATCCCCGATATCTCAAAGGAAAGTTAAAGTCATTAAGATGCTGCTGGTCGTGGCTCTTCTTTTCATGTTGTCCTGGCTGCCGCTCTGGACCCTAATGCTCCTGACCGATTACGCCCGTCCCGAGGGGGACAAGCTGGAGCTCCTAACCGGCTACGTTTTCCCCTTTTCCCACTGGCTCGCGTTCTCCAATTCCAGCGTCAATCCCATCATTTACGGCTACTTCAACGAGAACTTCAAGAGAGGCTTCCAGGCTGCCTGTCAGCAACAGACGTGCTGTTACAGAGAGCAGGAGCGGTTAACCATGAGAAGGGGGAAGAGTGACATTCAGGCTGGTGGGTCCCAGGACGCAGTTCTGGGGAGCAACCTTCTCAACCTGGGAGTGAGGAACAGAGTCTACACCGACAGTGACTTGACGGGATGCGTGCACCTCGAGATGGAGCACAGGAGGGTGTCCATGGAGACGAAAAACTCGAGAGTTGAGGGGGGCAGCGGTGGAATATTAATCAAAAGGGAGCTTAACCTGGAAGACATAGAGAAGATTTCTCCTGCAGGGGCTACAGTGTACCAAGCCTGGGAGCTTTGAGAGCTCCGAGACAGCATGATATCAGACTGTGCTAATGGGAGATGTTTATTGTAATGTATGGTGAAAACGATGAGACAAGTATAAAATTGGTAGAGGGGCCTGCACAGTTAGGCTCGTCTAATCCAGTTGAAGGTGTCTGATAGTAGTCGTTCCTACCTCAATGAGAGCAGTGCCCTGAATGTAAATCGAAAGAGAAATGCTAATGGGTAAATGATGATACCCCTCAAGTTGTTTTTTTTTTCCCCCTCCTCCTTATGGGAATTGGCACATTTTCATACCTTGAGCACAGCCTTTCAGCCTCATCCAATGACATCTCCATTTACATTTAAATTCATTCATTTAGCAGACGCTTTTACCCAAAGTGGCTCACACGTTTAGTCGGTAAAATAAGTTCAGGTTCGTTCTGGGTCACAAAATTCTGATTCAAGTATCAAAGCTCATGCTACTTAGAACTATTACATCTGTCCACTGTTCACTAAGGCTACTGCTACCGCTTTAACTGCTTCAATATCATACAGTGTCACGTTTTGGATTCCTGGCAAATGCAACTATATGGGAATGACTCAGCCTTTGAATCCTGATTGTCAACATTTCTAACACTTTTTAAAATAAATTTTAAAAAAAGAAATAAAAAAAAAAGACGATATGTGCTAGTACTTCAAAGGGGGAGTATTGATTGGATCAGTGAATGATAAATGAGAATACAGTATTTTGACCATTCACATGATTTCAGTTTGGTGTGGACATATGGCAGAGGTGTTTTCTTCAAGTTATTTTGTTATAAGACACCCGCCTAAATAGGATATACCTGCTTATTATCATTTCAACATAATAGTGCATAGACTGACATTAACTCAAATTGTAAATGAGAATGACTCATGTATTGTTTTTTTTTACGGCTTTGTGTAGTCTTTTTGATGTGCGGATAATTGTTGTCTTATGAAAAATGTTTCTAAATATTTCTCCCCTTTAAGCTGCTAACTTTTTTTTTTTTTCCATTCATGCAGTCTCTACTGTGAGGCATATTTGAATGACATTCTGGATATCAAGTTGATGATGAAATTGAGAACTGACAAAGGACAAACTGTGACCTCCAATGGACAGTGTATGGAATTGCAACCCAATCAAGTATTCCACGAAAAGTTGCGTCCTAAAGTAACTTTTGTCCGCATGCTCGGTGTTTCAAAAGGCAGACAAGGATTCTTAAATCCATAACACAATATCTGTGTTGTGTGTATTTCGGTGACATGGATGTTTTGATCTAATAGCTATACTGAAAGAAAGAAACCCAGCCACAGCTGTGATAGCTGCGGTGTTTACAACAAGCATTGTTTGTGGGGAAATACTATTCATGCCATTGTCCGGTAAAGCTTTTTTTTTCATCCTCGGAGATGAGTTTACTGTTGCTGTTTTTTATTGGAGTGTCATCTTTCATGGTTTCACATGCTGTTTCCGTTAAAGCTCACACGTAGCTGGAGAGATTCACACCGTGTCCCAAAAGATTTCCACTCCGCGGCTGGCCCGACATCTCTTTGATTTCCTGCTTTGATAAAGAACATATAGGAGCTCTGTTCTTTCCCTTTTTCTGTTATTGACTGGTTTGCTCCCTTGCAACTCATCTCAATTTTGTTTGTCTCAGCCACGACACAGATGTATCGTATCCCTGCATGACTGCTTGTCATTCTTTAGACCCTCTTCAGTATGCTACTCCTGCTCTTACAGATACGGTTAGCCTTTTATTAACACAGTCTTCTCCCTGTCAGCCCGGGACACACAAACATAGACTGTTTTGAAGAACAGCAACAAAACATGAAATATTGACAATATTGCTCTCGGGCCAGAGCTAACAGTGGACGGGACGCCGTGTTCTTGCGCGGTCAGTGAGGCCTTTGTCCTGACTAGGTAAGCTCAGACAGAAACAATTTACTCTCTCGATTACGGTTCTAATGATGACCTGAGAAAAAAGTTCTGAAAACAGCAGCAGCAGCTGGCTTTTCCAAAAATGAGCGCATCTGTGTGTGATTCAGCTACGTCTGGTGTTTCAGTGGGCTGTGTCAAATGTAATAGTGTTACACTGTTAGTTGTTTGTATGTTTTCTACGCGCAGAGCTTGTCAACTGTGAACTGCTCGTCCTAAAAGACGTGAAATGAAGTGTTGATGTTTTGTTTGTTTTTTTTAACCTGGTTTGTTTGTGTGTTGTTGATTTCCACGCACTGATCACACCGGTACAGTCACAATACTGCTGTCAATGTTGCCGACAATGATGTATATGATATGTAACACTGTTTGCATCTACTGTAAATAATAAACACTTAGTGAATTGTATTTTACTTTATGTTGTTTGTTTTTCAACGGTGCAAATAACTTTCTATGCAGTGAATGTACCTATGTTAGCTCTGGACATTTATGTGGTCCCAGATCTCTAGAGTAAGAGAACAAAGATCAGAGTTCCCCCAAGTTCAACCATGAAGTGGCAAAGTTCTGCTGGATTAACCAACCACTGTGATTTTTAACTGGCTGAACGGTGTACAAAGCTCTGCACTCGGTAAAAAAGGAGCTTTTAATGAAGGGGTTGACAACAAAAGGCAGCAGGACTTTGACCTTCAAGGACTGCGTTTAGATATCCTGGATGTAGACTCTCCCGGTCTTGAATTCATTTTTTCGGACTAAATTTACCATCTGTGAACTCGCTGTGTGATTTCTCGAAATGATTCGAGATGTATTTTCTTTTGCTTCTGGGCTAAAATGAGTTACGTCTGTGGCTGATAAGGTGACATGTTACAGAATGTGTAACCTGTGCTAGGCTTTGTTAATAAACATGTAAATCGTCTGTGCCCCCTTCTAATAACGTTACGCACAATACACTGCTCGACTTTTTTGTCATGTTGGTAGTTTGTTTGAAATGATTCCAAAATACCATAGATGATCAAAGGTAGCTTGTTACTTGCAATATGATTACCAACATATTTAACTCTTCGAACATGTACTTTTATATTTATAAGTGTTTGTGAAAAAGAGAGTGATTGCTTCCAACAGCAAACGTGAAAAATATTTAAATGAATCACTCTTCCTAGTCTGTGAAAGTGCTGTCCCGTCAAACGAATCCACAACAGACTCTCTGATGTCCAGAATCCTGGGATTTTAACTAAGTTTAATTAGGTTGTGATTCAGCCTGGTGTCTACGTTGAAAACAAGACAACACAATAAACAAACTGAATGCAAATTGAAAGTGATCAAATCTAAACAACAACAACAAAAAAGTATCAAATCAAAACCCCTGTTTGTGCGTTTATCTATATACGCAGTAGATGAACTGATATTTGCTTTTCCACAGTGGTTGTGTGTCGTCCCCCCTTGTCAATTTTATCAGATTTTTTCTGAATGCTTCTCGTGTCGGATCAAGCTCAGACAGCAGATAAAGCACATCCGTCACTGTCACACAATAGGTTAATGTCCCCTCTTTTCCGTCACTCATTTTCCCTGCAGGTTTGGTAATTGACAGCCTAGTGCCATTTAAATCAAGCTGTCTCCGCAAAGAAGTATGAGTTGAACTTGTTCTGTAACCCGCTGCTCAGTGTGGCAGCGGACTTCCTGCCTGCTAACTGTAGGCCATGCGCAATGACTAATGCCGTTAGCCTACAGTGCTTTTTGACTTCTTCCTAATCACTTGCCAAAAAAAGAAAGAATAAGGAAACCTTTTTAAAGTACAGCCAGTTTGCACGTTAATGTTAACGATGGAAGTAATTGGAGTTTGTTCTCAAGGTTGTTGTTTTTTTTTTATTGATGTTTTTTTTATTGGCAGGTTCAGTTCCAGTCATGATATCAGATATCATTTCAATCTTAATCCGCATCCGCTGGCTGTGAATTAAGAAGGTTTGTATTGACAAAACAAAAGCATTGCTTGGGAAAGTAAGCGCTGCATTTGAAAGGTTCTGCGTGTGAAAGAGTCTTAAGAAAACATACGGAATCAGGAAAGCAGGTGGTTTGAGGTCATGCGTGAGCGCCGTGAACGTGGATGGTGTTCTTATCTAAGAAGACACTGACCATACATCTGAGCCAGTGTCCCGACAACAAATATTTAAGTGTCGCAAAAGAGCCATTCAGCGTTGTTACATGTTGTTTTACTTTATTTACACATTTCGTTTATGTGCTTCGCGTTGGTTTTCGTCACTCCTGGAGTCATCGAATCAAGTGTTTACAACAGATTTTGGAACGGCATCAACAAGCTTTTTTTCCTCGAGAGAAAGATTAAGTTGGTCTGGGGGTTAGTCTAAGGTTAGTTTCAAGATTTACGAAAACCTCAGAGCAACTTACAGAGAGGCAACGTTTCTTAAAAAATTAATATCCCTATTAAAACTTCAGCAGTCTTCCATAGCGGGTTGTCATGCAGCTCACATGGCTGATGAAACGTGTGTGTGGTACAACCACACGCCCGGACCACAGTGTAGGTCCATGCATTTTTCACCACCAATTTCAAGCTTTAAGAATCACAACATCTGCATGTGCTTTTCGTGTTCAAAGCAAATAGGGGGAATGAGTCATCATACCAGGAGACTCAAACCTCTGGAGCATACTGTAACATAAGCCTAGGGTAGAAAACTAGAATGCTCTGTGTGTTGTTGTAGTTGTATGTTTTCACGTAGAACTTTATTCGAGCCATAAAATCGATAGGGGAAAAAAATGAATAAAATATGAAAACTCAGGGAAGAAAAAAACAAAAAAACATTGCCTCATCATTTCAGCTGACTCAGATGTTGTGCAAGACACCTGAATGCAAATGTATGCTGTTAAAAGCAAAGAAACAATAGAAAGAAATAAACGATAATAAATAAATGAAGAATAAATAAATAAATGAAATAAATGATAATGTTGTTGTTGTTTTCTATCTATAAACGTGATTTATTTTCTATAAAAAGTTCACTCAGGTCTGAATTGATGGAAACAAAAATGTGCTCCACAGATATGAATCAGTGTTTATATGCCGGTCTGAATGACTGCACTCCCTGGAGGCAGTACAAAGACAAATTGTTCAAGACTCAAGAAAGCAACAATAGCCGTAATCAGATGATTGCGCAAATCAAATTGAAATGATTGCTTGATGGCAAAAGTATAGCTTGCTTACCACTCAAGCACTGGAGTCAATTGGGACACGATTTTCTCCCCCCCCCCCCCCCCCCCCCACCTTTTCTTTTGTGTTTCACAAGAAACAGGATATGTTGTTCCATTATATTTTCTGAACTGACATAATAAAAAGAACGATTGAATTCATGATACAGTGTCCATAAGCTTGACTGTATTTTTTTTTATGTCTGTGCTGATGTTGCAGGACCATATGTTAACCTATCTTATCTACTTTCAACTTTGTTATCCACTGATGACCGATTGATGTTTTCAGTTGAACTGGAGGGACTCATGCTTAACTACTGTGGGAGGTTGGGGACGGCTATACAGGCTCCTGATTAAAACACCAATAGAACTCTAATTAAAAAAAAACAAACAAACAAAAGAAACCCTTAAAGATATTTTGATGTCTCCCCGGCCCTCAGAGTGGTGTCTATCCATGGAGCACTTGGTTGACGCTGGGACCTCCTGCTGAAGGTTTCTATTCCTGAATCCCAGAGATCCCAGTGCTGTCAGCCAACGGCACGGCAGGAGGGAGCTGAAAGGCCTTCAGTGTGGTGTAATGTGCTCGTGGCTCATTACCGCTGTCAATCCCGCCGATGCCCAAACTCACCTCAGTTTATCATTCAGTTTGGAAGATCTCTTTGCTTCTGAAGTCACTTCAATACTGTGAAAACTGTGAGGTCTCCTCTTCAACTGCGGTCTTCATTTCTTCGTGTCGATAAGCCAAATGCCTTGTATTATAAAAAATATCATGAATGGAATACAGAGCGTGCAAAACGAAAAGAAAAAAAAAAAGAAAAGAAAAATTACAATGTCTCGGACCGATGCACATGCATGCTTTTGCTCTGCCCCCCTGTGGATGGACACGGTTATTGCAGGGATCTGTTCTCATGCTGCATAGTGATTCTCTGCACCCCTAGACTTTTAAGTGTCCTTATCAAGTAAAACGAAAGTAAGAAATAAAAATACAGCTCAGCTTGAAAACAGTGATAAGATGTAATATAGGGAGTTAAAATCTGTTTAGCACACACGCCAAATGATTGGGAAAAATGAGAAAAGTAGGTCACTGATTATGTGACTGCAACATGGATATGGTCTAATTTAAATCGTAATCATTCAAACTCACAGTTACTTTCAGTAGAGTAACTAAGATCTGCAAACAAGTCCAAAGACATTAAGGAACATGAATATAAAACCTCGTTTGACCTTTTCATGTATGAATACAAAATCCCGTGTACTTCAGTCTGACATTTTGAAAGTCCATTCTGAGTTGTAACATAATAACACCGCTCTCAATATCTGATAACATCAACTTTTAAACACGCATGACACTCATTTTAAATGTGTTGTCTAAAATGAGAACATTTACGGTTCTAAAATGAAGCTTAGGAAAGGCTATGTGGAAATAGTTGGATAAAAACATCAACATTAAGACCGAAGAATGAACAGATTAGTAATCCGTTTGAATGTCTGATCAATAGACGGGTCTAATCATGCGGCTTAAGTAAAAGGTTCCTGTATAAGACTGGAGTTTACTTTGAAAGGTATGCATGGAAAGAAGATACAAGATGAGTGGAGGACCACACTGTTAGAAGGCCGGAGATCCAGAGAGAGAGAGAGAGAGAGAGAGAGAGAGAGAGAGTGGCAACATCTCCTTGTCAACACAGGGGGTTGACAATGTAGTCCTGCCCTCTGTACCGGATCACAAGATTAACAAGTGCAAGGCTGTTTTTCCTCTGCCCCCACATCAACCTGTCAGCCTGAAGGCAGAGCCACTGAAGGACGGGTGCACCCTCGCAGGTGTCCAAAGCTGAAGATCATACATCACATTTCAGCTTTACGGCTTTCCATATTGGCACACAACTTTTTTCTGAGCTATGAGTGGTAGCGAGGTTTCCAGGCTTAGGTTCATTTACACCTTAAGTCTCTGCGGTTTGCTTTTACCTTGCTGGGGTCAGTCTAGTCCAATTACGTCCCCGCGGGAAGGCCGGAAGGTCCCGGGAGAGGGAAACGCGGTGGATCCATCTGGTTTGGAGCAGTATGAGGATATGGACATGCATGAGTTTCTGGGGCAATTCTTTTACATGTTCAATCTAACAGAGCCAGGCCCCCGGCCAAGGCCCCCCGCCACTCGCCTCGAACCTCCAGAGTACATGCTGGAACTTTACAACCGCTTTGCCAATGATCGCAGTGCCGAACCATCAGCCAACATTGTGCGCAGTTTCAAGAATGAAGGTAGAACATAACATATGTTTTAAAAAAAAAAACAAAAAAAAAACAAAACTGCGGTATACCTTTATATCTAGGGAAATGGGCATGGTTTTGTACAATAACTTGATTAACATTATCTAAACATACTAAAAAAAAAAAAAAAAGAAAGAAAGAAAAAAACCTTTAACGCTCAGCACTATTGTTTTTTAATTGCAAACACAACACATTTGGCTCACTGTGTAAACAGAAGACTGAAGCACACTGCTCTCTTAATTGCTTGTTAATGTTGATTTATGGTATTACGCCATCAATACCACACACTTGCGCTCTACTTTTGAAGACTGTTGACATAGAAAAAAATGCCGTGTTGACAGAGGTATAAAGCTAAGTGTACACTCTTGCCTAATTGTCTTATTCAGTTCCACCTTTATATTAAATAACGTTAAGTATGCCCTCATTTATACAATTCATTTGTCAACAGTCAGAGAAAACCCTGAGAAAATCTGATTTACTGAATTTATATTTATGAACTAAAGCACCTGAATCAGCCGTTTGATAAAAGCATGGTATCTAAATTTGTGTTTCACAAACAGTTTATCATATTGAAATCTGCTTAAATATCTTCATATGGAATATGGTATGCAATATTTACCGAATAAACTTAATTTCTTCTACTTGTTTCAAGGTCATTGATCTGTTCTTTCGGGCTAACCCTGACCTTGTTCTTGTCAGAACAATATTAATGCAATTTTAAGGTCTTCTCAATAACATTTTAAAGTGTGTTTCTGATTAGAACCCCTAATTATGGGCGTTTTTTTGGTAATGCAATGTTATTATGACATACCTCACTGAACATCTAATTCTCTTTTTTTCATTGGTCATAAGTGGTCACAAATGGTGGTGACATTTGTTTCAATATCAACAAAAACAAATGTATCTCTTTGTTTGACATCCACTACCAAAAAAGAACTAGCCGTAATACACTAAAATAATTATAGTGTACACGTGGAAGTTTCATTATTGCGCAACGTTTAAAAAAATAATGGTGTATCTTGAAAAGGATCACAACTGCGTATTTTTCCCATCTCACTCTACAGGCTCCTCCTTCCACGGTGTGATGAGCAGAGGTGTAAAGACACACCCACTCCTGTTTAACGTCTCCCTCCCTCATCACGAGCACGTCATTTTGTCAGAACTACACCTATACTTGCTGGTTCAGCAGCACCGACATCGTCACGCCAGAGTAAACTGCAAAATCACCATTTTTGAAAGGGGAGAGGGAGAACTCTGGAGAATGAGAGGGACGAGCAGAAAAGATGAGGCGGATCTGGAGGACGTGGAGGAGCTGGCGTCGAAATACGCCAACGTTAAGGACGGCGGTTGGGAGGTGCTCGACCTGACGGACGCAGTCCATCGCTGGAGAAAGTCAGAGAGCACGACCCATTGGTTGGAGGTGCGCATTGAGAACTTAAACGCGGACGGTAACGAGTCGCAGATGAAAGGGGATGAGTACGAGAACATGGCGTTAGCGGACCTAGACGTCGACAGGAGCCCGGGGGGGAAACACACACCGGTGCTGATTATCTTCTCAGATGATCAGAGTAAAGATCACCGAGAGGAAAAGAGGAGGCTTAATGGGATGATTACAGAGGAGACAGCTCTGCGGGGCGACAGCGACAAGTGGGAGACGGCTGGCGAGGAGGACGAGGAGCAACAGAACGAGGAGGGACACCTGACGCAAGTGCGATCCAATCCGATCTACGACAACACGCCCCGGATCCGTCGTCACGCCGCGGGAGACCACTGCAAGAGGAGGTCCATGTACGTGGAGTTTAAGGACATAGGCTGGGACAAATGGATCCTGGCTCCTCCGGGGTACGAGGCGTACGAATGTAAAGGGGTCTGCTCCTTCCCGTTGCCTCCAGAAGTGACGCCCACCAGGCACGCAATGATTCAGGTGCTGGCCAATCTGAAAAGCCCTCAGAAGGTAACAAAGCCCTGCTGCGTCCCCACCAAGCTGGACCCAATCTCCCTTCTGTATCAGAATGACAATGGTGTGGTCACTTACGAACACAAATACGAGGGAATGGTGGTCGCCGAATGCGGGTGCAGATAGTCTCAAAACCCAGAGGACTTGGATGTTTTTTGTTTTGTTTTGTTTTCCCCCCCCCCCACCGAGACTCTTTCCTCAAAAATGTGAGATCGGACGAGATCAAGTGCCCGTTTGAAAAAAAGAAAAAAGGAAATGACATCGATTACTGTTACAATCAAAGACGCCTCCTTCTTTGTGTGGTAATAAACACATCGTTAAGCAACTACTCATTAATCTATTGATCTTACACTTCAAGAAACAGAGTTTGTTCATGTAGCTTTCATGAAAAGAAAAAAAAAAACACACGCACTGCTTCACAGATAATGTATCCACACACTCTACACAGTGGCTGAGTGAATGGAATGCTGCCAGGGCATGACAAACAGGAGGGGCCTTTTTCTTTAATGTATATTTACTATTTGTAAATGACTTTGTTTTCTATTATATGGAAAAGTATGCTTTATTGTAACCTCTAATGCAATGCTCTCATCTAATATTTAACAAAATAAAGTGAAAGTAGAACTGCCAACAGCAATTGTCAGACTACTATTACTAATAATCTAAGAATAGTAGATTATTAGTAAAATTACAATACACATCAGCAATGGGATACAATCATCAACAATTTTTCACTGATCTTTATAGGTCAAAGGTCACTCTAGAATGATCTGGAAAGAATGTGAGTGCCAAATTTCCAGATTGCTGAGGAAATGTCCATGTCTCAATAGAGAAAGAGTACAGAGAGGAAGTCAAATCAAGGGGAATTCATGAAATGATTGGTCGTGACGTAATAGCTCTCTGCTGACATTCACCACACAATAAATACCGAAGACTTCAGATTATTATCAGGTGATGTGCATCAACATAAATCAGTCAAAAACATCTAAAACCATTTCCAGGATCTTTTATTCGTTGACAGTTTTTCATTGTTAAACTGCATCTATGAAATACCACGCAGTAGGTTATCCGCGGTTCATCTGCCCAATCCCCTGCCAGAAAACCAGAAAACCAGAAAAAAGGGCCCGGGCCCACTCGAGCGTCCACGCAGAAGTATCAAACCCGTATGCACCCAAATAAAACTCCCTGAATGGTCAGAAAGCTGAATGGACCTTCAGACTCTGTTGTCCCTCACCTCCTGCTCTGATTGGAAAATGCTATTGAGAGCCACATGCCGTGCGAGCCACTGCCGTGCTCTCCTCCACACTGCGGTGATAAGGAGGTGTCAGCATTGGGAAACTCGCGGGCCATCACTCAGGATGAGACCCCACTCCAAGTGGGGAGCAGTTGGGTGAGAGTGTTGTTAGATTCCTGAGTACCAATAGCAACAGTCTCCACATTGACGATTAAACCTCGCGAGTGGTCACCAACCCCCCCCCCCCCCCCCCCAAATCTTCGGCTGGGCCCTTCTGGCCCCAAACCGCTCGAGCTTTTCTTGAACCGTGACCGTCGCACATATGTGCTGTTGAGACTTACTGGAGGATGAAAGAGGGAAAAAGGATGACTTTTCGATTACATTTTATCAGAAACTGAAACCTCTCTAAAGCTAAGTTGATTTGGTATATATTCACGTGTCAGCCAACTTGAGTTTAGCGAGTGCAGATGCCTTGCACTGTTTTGACAGTTTCCGGAATAGAACGACCTCTTACAAAATGTTGTCAAATTGCCCTGTGACAAAAGATCGGAATAATAGTGAACCTGAAACACGTTGCTCACCAGTAAACGATGATTTATGGCATTTCCTGAAAAAAAAAAAAACCCTAAAATTTTCTTTTCATCAAGAAATCTCCATACTTCCTTATTCATAACCATCCTTTTCATTTTGCTTTTGTGTCTCCTAAAAAATACACCACAATGGCAGAGCAGGCCAGACTGAGCTTTGCCTGGGTCATTTTCTGCCAGATGCATTAGAGCCAATTAGAGTCATTTGAGCCGGGGCAGTAATGGCTTAGCGGTAGCGGCAGGGGCCTATTAACCAAAAGGTTATGAGGATGAACTCCAAGTATAATGGTTCATTGCTAGTGAGCCCTTGAGCAAGGAGCAGAAACAATTGTCAGTTGTTCTGGAGAAGAATGTGTTGTGAATAAGTGCATTAGATGTTTAGTGATGGCCAGCATGAGAATGCTCCCCTCTTCTTTCCTTTTTTATATTTGCAAAGCCCATGACGCAAAACATATATTAAAGATTCACAGCTTCGTCGTAGTTCGTAACCTTCCAAATCTCTCTCATCAAAACTATGTTAGAAAACCATATCCAAGAAGCTGATAGGAAATTAACTTTTTGAATAATTTATGAAATGTTTTTGTTTTGCAGATGTGTTTCTGGATTTGAAATAATGCGGTTCTTACAAGATGAGCGAGAAAGTTAGAATGGGTTTTGTTTTCAAAGAAGCCAGAATATGCTGCAATCCACACGTCAGTGAACGACAGCACAAGATGTCTGGAAATATCTAGAAAACATTAATTGCTTTTCTAACATAAATGTTAGAAGCTGCCTACTCAAACTAATTCCCTCCAAGAAAAATCACGATCAAATTTAGCCATGAAGGCTCAGTTAGTGCAATTTAGAATTCATAATCACTGTGCCGCCAATAATCAAGCCCTTGTTTTTTGCTCTCTGTGTTATTTGAAAGTACAGTCTCATCACAGATAATGGAACAATTACAGGGCTCCTGGTCCCTGTGGTAGGGTAATACACAAGAGAAAACATCGCAGGGGAAGTTCATTTGAATCATCAAGTTTCAAATCTGAAACATATTCCAAAATCGCAGACCAACATTGCTGACTCGGCGCTGTGTCCACACGACATTTTCTAAAGAGAGTACATGCTCCAGTGTTTCTTAAAGGTCTTTTGGAAAGAATACTTCTTCTAAAATCCTTTTTTTGGCTCGCTTGGAAACGTTTTCCCCCATTACCCTGTAAACCACATGAAATTTGACAAAATTTACCTGTACCTGTCGTCACCTTTATTTGTTTTTGTTCAGTTCATCTTAACAAGCATATTCACGGACTAAACTCAATTATCAGTTGCCTTGGTGACTTTTAAAGTGGTGCACATATATAAGGAAAGCTGCAGCATACGAGTGTTAGCAGTAATAGCCTGTGAGTGATTAAATAACAATAATTATTGAGTTAAATACATTTTTGGCCATTACATAAATTTCCTTTTAGCTGTGGAAAGGCATAGTCAATAGGGAATATAATTGGTGCTAACTGAGAATAACCCACTAGACCCCAGTTCAAACAATTTAAGCCCTTAATAATATATAGCATTTACCTTAAGAACAAGTTTCTCTGTGTTATCCCCTATACATTTGGATTTGTGCATTCTTCAGGATTGAGTATAGGGCCGCATATAGGGAAAGAAAGATAACTGATACATGAGGAGCGACTGAAGCAAAGTGATGCTTGGCTATTCCAGAACAGAACTGAAACTACAGCTGCAAATTTTGAATATGGATATATGTAGAAAAATATGGTTTTAACCCTGAGGGTACACTCATACTGCAGGGAGCGAGCAAAGGCAAAAGCTTGGAGGATGCGCAAGCTTGTGTTTGACAATTTAGACAAAGTTGTAAAAATATAAAGATTAGGCAGTAAGCCCTCAGATGCCATTCTGTGTCAGCTTGAAGAGCAAATAACTCCAATGCTTTTGTATCACAGACAAACTTGCAATTGTTGGGGCTGTTTAGCCCCTGTGGAACAAGGGCACCATCACCAAGTTCTAACAGTCTCAGAATGTTGAGACGTGTAATTGATGATATAGAGCAAGTGGGTGAGGTGGCGTTGCTTTACAATGTCAGCCCAATAGCATTAAGTACACAAGCCCGTGGGGCCAACTCTCGGAGCCTAAAGCCGGTGCCAATGGGCCAGTGACCTCGACACGAAAATGCTACCCTGATTCAGTAGTGTCACCTGGTACTGATGAGGTAAAGTCAATAATAACGGCCCTCTTCAAAATACAACCAAGGTGCGAAATGCAAGACCTAATCTATTTGTTTCCCTGCCTGCAGATGAGCAGCATGTGATCGTGGGACACATCATACAACACAAATCAGAAGTGCATAGGCCCGCTCAGCGAAAATGAACGGATGTTCCCAGGGTGTGTTCCCAAGCCTTCCACTGTCAGTTTCAATATCTGGCGTCTGTATGCTAAGAAGATGATAAATGATGCCACCCTTTCAGCAACAGAGAATCGTCTTTGACAGCCTGTGCTCCTCAGCTCTCAGTGTTGCCCTCTGTGCCAACCAGAACACAGCACTGACAGTATGCTTGCAACAGCTAGACAGTGCTTATGGCAATGTAACTGATGGAGAGGAGATGCACATCCAGTTCTTCAAGACTCATCAGAACGCTGATGAGAAAGCCTCTGATTACCTGCAGATTCCAGATTCTCCAACAGGACTCAGTGGAAGGGAAGGGGCTGGATAGGTGACATGCAGATGCTCAGTCAGTACATCAGTTTGTTTAAGGTTGTTGGGATGATGCCTGAATAGCACATTGCACTTGAAAGATTCCTAAATCGACCTGCATATTAGATATGTAGCTTTCTGGCCCCACAACTGTTGGAGATTAAATCCTACAAACAGAAAAGCAAGAGCAAGCAGGAGCTCATTACGAAAAAAAATTCCTCATTGTCCAGTTGCTGTGTGTCTAAGATCCAAGAGGACGAACAGTCAGTGTTCAAATCCCAAATGGCCTTTTTGGAGTGCCTTGGGAAGGCACAACATGGAGTTCAATGCCACTGCCTTATCGACACAGCATCGCCAGTGACTGTTTTGTCACAATCTTTTTTCATCGACGACACCTTTCCCACAGAAATTGTGTTCTGCTGGTGATTTACTTCATACTGAAGATGCAGCGGGACAGATGGTGCCTTACCTGAGAAAGACTGAAGTCGATGTGCAGTTCCCTGAAAGTGTTTGTGGAAAAGTCAGGAGCTTTTCTGTCCTAGCTTCAGTGAGTCCTGATCAGTTTTACAATTAAAAAAAAAACAAAAAAAACACTCTTTTGGTTGTCACAGATATTCTCAAACACCTCATGCTGGACTGTAAAAAGAAAGGAAACTCTAAATTTTTCAATTAATTTTCAATTCACAGTTAATGGGATGTGGCTTATCAAGACTGTTGCCAAAAGCTCAAATTTAAATTGGAGAATGTTAAAGACACTTTATGTGAGGCTGAGCAGCAAGGTGCCGGTCTGCATAAAAAAGAATGAAATCTGTTCACTTACTGGGACCTGTTATATCAGATCAATAGGTGACGAATTTAAGGCAGTGGTGAGAGAGCCTCAAGAAGGTCCATCCATAATCAAACTGTTGATGTGAAGCCAAACTCCCATAATAAGTTCAGACTCGTTATGAGAAAATCCTCCAATCATGCTTCCTCCAAAATCTGTTATTGCAGAGTGCTCACCCATAGACTGGGTCGTGACACTATCACTAGCATGGGCTAATTACAACGGTAATAAGAATACTGACCGAGATACAGCATGTTCTTTACTGGTAGTCCATATTGAGGAGACACGCTGTGTTTCGGTGCTGTATCTGACCTAAAGTTGGATTTTGAAGAAAGTCACATTTCACTTGAATACAAGACATATACGCTGTAAAGGATGTGCCTCTTGCCTTTTAAGAGACATGATCCAGATATTGGAAGCCTGTCTGGCATCACCTGCTTTCGAGGAGCATACAAGTATATTGCATACTGCAAACTTTAAATGTAAGTTTCAAACTTTAAGTTTAAATGCCACTTGCAAGAATTGCTCACCTGTGACATCATTAATGGTTCCAACAAACCCTTATGCCTCCCCAGTAGTTCTCGTACACAAGAAAAATCCTAACGTCAGAATGGCTGTAGATTACTGAAAACTGAAAACACTTGGTGTGGTGTACGGTGTTGGTTTCAAAGTTCTAACAGACAATAACCCATTAACTTCTGTGTTGACTAGTGCCAAACCAGATGCTGCCAACCGTGGGTAGCTTGCTGCCACCTCCACGTACAATTTCAACATTAATTACACATCTGGGAAACAAAACTTGGATGAAGATGCATTCTCCTGTATCTCTCAGCAACCTCAAGAGGAAGACAAAGAATCTGAACAGACAAATCAGAAAATAAGTTGTCTGACAGAGTGTACTAATTTTTCTCCTGATGAGACCAAAGTGACACAGAGGTCCTAAAAACTGTGTACGTGTGACATAAGATGCAAGTCATCAAAAACTCCGGGGGATTTTGCAGTGAGTCATGGTATGGAGGTATAATTGTAGAGTGAACAGCATTTACGTTTGGAAAGTAAAGATTCTTGAAGAAACTCAGAATATTCATTTTGCATGTCCTGATTAAATAATCTCTTGTCGAAAAAGTCCTTTAATTTAATTTATTGCTTTATTTTACACAAACAAAACAAAACAAAACAAAACAAAACAAAACTTTAGTGACGTGAGGTCCACTTTACTGTCTATTTTTTCAGGATTGTTTAACCTCATTTATGCATATATCTCGTTTTTTCTGGGGGGTGGCAGCGACCTCCGCCCCGGGCCTTCCTAAGATACGCCCATGTTCATCAGTTACAAAATACGTACCACACACTACAATTTTTTTTTTAATCGAAAAGGTAATCTGAGAAGCTAAAAACAAAAGTAGAGGCTGAAAAATTGTAAGGTTGAGGCTTGATTTTACAGCAAAGCTTTCGCGGAGCTGAATACTTGTATGAGCGGAACCAACGTATTGTTTGTGACCGGGGTACATCAGCGAAATTCAGAGCCATATATGCTGCTTCTCGCTTTGCGCGTGCGCATGTCGCCATATTGCTACGAAATCAAGGCAATGTTTGGGCGTAAAATGGTGCGTCGAGACCGACTCTCGGTTGTTTATTTTTGTAATTAGCAGGTCCTTCGTATTAATGCTGATTTCTGTACTGTATACGTCTTCGATTGTTTCCACTGTACAAATGTAGGGCCCTGTTAATGTTTCATCATATTAAGTAACCTAATCCCCCTTGGAGAGATACCAACAGTGCTTGGAAGTTGGAACCCCGATGAAAAGAACGCGCGGTAGCTGCTGGCTGTAGTGGATGTAGCGCTGGTCTTGACGGAATAGAGATTGGGATATACCTACACGTCACATATTCTGCTCTTTTTTTAAATTAAGGTATGCATTTTAAATATACATATTGGCTGAACATCCCATATATTTGTTTGTTACTCTTTTCTTACATAGACATGTTTCGTACATATAACTTTTGTAAACACGAAGCTGCTATCACTAGCGCTGTGGGGAGCTAGCAAAGCTAGCTTAACATTTACCAGCATAACCCCAGTTTTTTCGATGGCTAGATAGGACATGCTAACGATAAACAAGTCCGCCCACAGATTTGTCTAATTATGTGAACGTTCAGAGCAGAAGCTCTGTTTGTATTTGAAAAAATAATTATCTAACACTTTACATGTTTATGTAGTTACTATTGTATTTCCTTGTAGCAGTGTAATTGATTTGGAAAAGCGTGCATTTGGCCAGCGTAAGCGATGAAGCTGTTACTCTGTCATAGGGGAACTTAATTGGACAACTAGCAAACTTAACGACTTTGTGGGCAAGTTATCCCACTTAAGGTAGGGCGTCTCCGGCATATTTAGTCGATATTGAGTATACTTTATATTGTCCTTAGTGTTGAGTTACCATTTCTATCTGACAGTACCCAACCAACATTAGGGAATGAGATTAGCTAATTAAATGCTTAACTAGCTCATTCCATTCAGTCGGCTTGTCCAGGGAGTTAACACTGCAAATACAGTTTTGCCATTTTTTTTGTGTCGAGTGACTTGATTTCTTAAGTGACTTTGCTGACTTGTTGGAATCACTAGGTTTTGCCTAAAACTGTGGAAAATATAAGAGAAAACGATGGGACAAACTGTGTAACGATGGATGATAAGCGAGGATTCTAGTGGTGCTCCTCTATGTGTGAACAAACTTTGAGGTGTAGTCTAAAGATACGCTTCAGAGGTGTGCCTAATTTAGGCTACTTCGTCTCTACAAATAAACGATTTTTAAGCAATCATTTATTTTAACTTGTACTAGAAAAGGGACTAGAATTTTTTTTTTATTATAGGACATCTGTCACTGTGTAGCAATTCATCTCTGAATAAAAGGGTTGCGTTTTGAAGATACAACTGTGAATTACTTTGAAGTGCACAAAAACCTTACTTAAGTTTTCTAAAAAAAACCCCCAAAAAACATGTTGTAATCTTGTCAGTAGGAGATCAGTGTAAGCCTTGCTTTATTCACTCTGATGTTAAACTAGACAGCATTTTTTAGAGAGGGCAGATAGCTATGACATTTCCGGTCTTCTTTTGTGCGAACATCCAGTAAAGGGCTGGTATTATTTCCCCCCTAATTTTTTATCATCGCTGTCTCTCATGTATCTTTCAGGGCAAGGGGTGCATGGACTTCGGGGTGTGTCTTTTCCCCTCGAACTGAAACCCCCGCTTAGACAGCCAGCACGCCGTCATCGTCAAGAACTTCTTCGAAGAGCAAGAGGCTTCCTTCCAGAGGTCCAGACTGAGACAGGATGTCGATCACAAACACGCCGACGAGCAACGACGCCTGTCTGAGCATCGTGCACAGCCTGATGTGCCACCGGCAGGGCGGCGAGAGCGAGACGTTCGCCAAGCGAGCCATCGAGAGTCTGGTGAAGAAACTGAAGGAGAAGAAGGATGAGCTCGACTCCCTCATCACCGCCATCACCACCAATGGAGCCCACCCCAGCAAGTGCGTGACTATCCAGCGCACGCTGGACGGCCGTCTCCAGGTGAGGAGATGGGAAGGGCGAAGCTCAGACGTTATGTTCAATATGTTGAATTGAACTTTACATGGTGGACTGTTTATGTGTTGGGTGCTCTCAATGAAGACTGTGTGTTAATGTCTCTTTTTAAAGAAAAGATAATACATTTTTGTCTCTACACATGGATATAAAAAATATGTACGATTCGATCACGATTTTGATGGTTCTAAAAACCGACCTGCAGTATAAAATCCACTTTGCATATCCTGAAAGTGTGATCATGATTAAGTTTTACACGGCATTTAACAGAGTTAAAAGGCATGTTTACAGTGTAAAATATGATCAAAAGTTCTCTGTATCTAAAAACTCACCGAGTTGTTGTTTTGTTTTTAGGTAGCTGGACGGAAAGGCTTTCCTCATGTGATATACGCACGGCTGTGGAGATGGCCAGACCTCCACAAGAACGAGCTGAAGCACGTGAAATACTGCCAGTTTGCCTTTGACCTGAAGTGTGACAGCGTCTGCGTGAACCCGTACCACTACGAACGAGTGGTGTCGCCTGGGATAGGTGAGCGAACGAGTTTATGCTCTCTTTTAATTATGATTATGAAAAGACCTCATATCTCCATAGTAACGCCCATACATTCCTCTTGTCTTTCCACAGACCTGTCTGGACTGACATTGTCAAGTTCTGGTAAGAACGATTCCCTCTCTCCTTTTTTTTTTTTTTTTTTTGCCCTGTAAGCCTTTAAGCGTTGCAGATTTGCAAAGGAACATCATTCACACCGTGAATTGTCTCTCGCGCACACACACACACACACACACACACACACACACACACACACACACACACACACACACACGCGCTTTCAGGCCCGTCTGGACTGATGGTGAAAGACGAGTATGAATATGAAGGCCAGTCTTCATTGCCCAGTGCTGAGGGCCACATGCAGACCATTCAACACCCTCCCTCGAGACCTGTTGCCCAGGAGGCCTTCAGCACCCCAGCCTTGCTTCCTCCTGCCGAGGGCAGCAGCTCGGCCTCCACGTCTGCTTTCTCTAGCATCGCCGTTGGATCCACAAGTGAGACACGCATGCGATAGAGCTTAAGTCTCTCTTCACCTTCTCATTTTTGCCCCCCCCCCCCCCCCCCCCACAGCTTCCTTTCATTAAGCAGTGACCGTGTAGGTGATACTGAGAAGCTTTCTTAATTCTGAGAGGTGGCAGCACATCCATCATCATCATCATCGTCTTCATCATAATCATCATCATCTTCATGTTGTTTGTGTGTGTTTGTATGTATGTATGTGTGTATGTATGTATGTATGTATGTATGTATGTGTGCATGCTACCCATTCCTTACCCACCCCGCCTCTCTCCTCAGCCCAGTCCAGTAGTCTCCTGTCAGGGAGCCATAGCAGTGAGGGTCTACTACAGATTGCTTCAGGGACAGGACAGGGCATACAGCAGAGTGCTTTCCCTGCAGGCCAGCACTCCACATATCACCACAGTAAGCCACCGCAGTTACAGTGCATTCGCACGACACAGTTCTCCTCTCAAAAAAAAAGGCAGAAAGCTTTTCAGTATCTCCTAGCTCCGTCTCCTGTTTTCCTCCACATTTTTGTGCCTGATTGCTCTGAAATAAACAACAGCATTTTTAGCTTTTAAGTTCATCTGTTGAAACAGGTGCAAGGGAAGACCCGTATCCTGTTGTATCCTGTAAGCTCTGCGTGTTTTTCGGATTTAAAGTTGTTTTTTTTTTTTTTTTCCCTTCTTTTTAATTGGTTTTGAACAGATGCTACTTCCACTTGGACAAGGAACAGCAATTTCACTCCCAACGTGCCTCACCATCAGAACGGGCATCTACAGCATCATCCTCCCATGGCCCACCCAGGACACTACTGTGAGTCCCGCTCTCTGACCGTAGACACAGCACACCTCTGTCAGCTCGATCTTTTTAGCATGAGACACTGATCATGCGTGTTTTTTTTTAAATTTAATTTTTTCCAGGGCCTGTACACAATGAAATAGCTTTTCAGCCTCCCATATCCAATCATCCAGGTGAGAACCTTTCCATTTTAAAATTTAGAGTTTTGCGCATAACTCCATCCTATTCATTCTTGCCACGATGTATAAGTCGTGTCTGTAATTGTTCAGATCGGATTTAAAATTTGGGGTTTGTCGAGAGGCTGATGGCGGGGAGGGGTGGAGGAAAGTTTAACATGAAATATTGTTTCCCTCTTCAGCGCCCGAGTACTGGTGCTCCATCGCCTATTTTGAGATGGACGTGCAGGTGGGAGAGACATTCAAGGTGCCCTCTAACTGCCCCATTGTGACGGTGGATGGATATGTCGACCCTTCGGGGGGGGATCGCTTCTGCCTGGGTCAGCTTAGCAACGTCCACAGAACAGAGGCTATTGAGAGAGCAAGGTGGCCTGATACACTTCAGTGAGATTTTGGCTTTTATCAGTAGGATTTTAAAAGTTTTGCTCACTTCTGTGTCTGTCTTTCTGTCTGTAAGACTGCACATTGGGAAGGGAGTGCAACTGGAGTGTAAAGGAGAAGGAGACGTATGGGTGCGTTGCCTTAGCGACCACGCCGTCTTCGTGCAAAGCTACTACTTGGACCGGGAGGCTGGCCGCGCTCCCGGCGACGCGGTGCACAAAATCTACCCCAGCGCCTACATCAAGGTTTGGGCTTCCGCGTCTGCCTCACTTGCGGTCCTCGCTGTATGACACAGTTTCTGTTTGATATTCGGTTGCTTGAGGGCGGTGCTCCTGTCTTCCAGGTGTTCGACCTGCGTCAGTGCCACCGACAGATGCAGCAGCAGGCGGCCACTGCGCAGGCGGCGGCCGCGGCCCAGGCGGCAGCTGTCGCTGGGAACATCCCGGGACCGGGCTCAGTAGGAGGAATCGCACCTGCTATCGGTGAGTGTGGGACCCTCTCCCACATCTGCCGCTCTCTTTTCAAACCGCAGCTGCTCTCTGTGTTAAGGGAGACGACTCCTCAAAATTGCGATGAACCGCCTCCCCCCTGCAATTCCACGAATGCTTGCTCACGAACTAACACCTGAACCTTTTTTTTTTTTTTAGGTCTGTCTGCGGCTGCCGGAATCGGCGTGGATGACTTACGCAGGCTCTGCATCTTGCGCATGAGCTTCGTGAAGGGCTGGGGGCCTGACTACCCCAGACAGAGCATTAAGGAGACGCCCTGTTGGATCGAGATTCACCTGCACCGTGCCCTGCAGCTGCTGGACGAGGTGCTCCACACCATGCCCATAGCCGACCCACAGCCCCTGGACTGAGCCTGCCCCTGCCCCCCCCCCCCCCCCTTCAGCCCCTACCCACAATCCCAGGGCATCACTACGGAGCGGAGTGTCCCCCTAAGCACCGAACAGATCACCTGAAGCCGTTGGACTGTGTGACTGAGTGCATACAGATGAACCCCCTCAACGTCTCGACAAAGCAAGTTCACCGCTCCAGCTCGGCCAGACCCTTGGCCTCGGCAGATGAGGAAAGAATGATTTTGGGTGGGGGGAGGGGGGGGGTGTTAGAAAAAACAAAAAAAAACAGAATGGTTACATTATGGAGCTTTGTCTCTTCATTTCAGAGAAACGCCTACTCATAGCTGTTTTATTTGCTCTCCCTTTTATTTATATTTATGTGAATCATTCGACACTCTTACGTTACTGCAGATGTACCCCTCTCATGCAGCAGGCAGAGAAGGGTCTTATTTGATCTTTACATGTAATGGAAGCTTCTCACACCTGTTTCCAGCGGATGATGGCGTGGAGAGCAGAGTATAATGTGTCTTGACTGGACATAGCAGTGATTGAATTAGTCAGTGGGGAGTCAACACCTGTATGAGCACAGAAACTGCCGGAGTAACTCTGAGCACATCCGCTGTCAACAGCTGTGATACTGAGCGTGGTCTGAAACACTCGCACAAGAATTCAGATTTTTTTTTTTTTTTTTTATAATATATTTGAATTTGGTTAAACTCAAACTATGTTCGCCCTTTCAAGTTCAGGCTAAAAACTGGTGTTGCATTTAAGCATGTCCTAATTTTTTTTTTTTTTTTTAACGATCAGTCTTCCTTTCGCCTGTTCACTGTGTTCATTCAAAACAATGGTTTGCGTGAAAGGAAGAGGTATTTTCCAGTTCCCTTAAGCTATAATCCAGCTCATTCGGCCAAAGAAGGGGTTTCATAGCTCTGACATGGTCATGTGGTACACCTTGAAGTTACTGAACCTTTGAAAGAGCGTGTTTCCAAACACAACAGTTCAGTCCCTCCCACTTACCGTTCCGAAATGTGTTCGTTAGAGGTTTAAAGTTTAAAAAGAAAAAAAAAAACAAAAGATGTGAAAAGGGTCCATAAGCTGACTATGTTAAGTTGAGACATCAGAGCTAAATTTGTGATGCTCAGACTCATTTTCCCTGGGAACAGAGAGTAATTGGTTCAATGTTGTAAACAAACTTTTCTGGCTTTTCTTTCTCCCAAAACACAAAACGCCGACCCTCTCACTGGGACTGGCGACGTGAAATTGTTGAAATCTCCTTTCTGTTCAGCATTTTCATTTAACTGTTTGCTGTTTTTTTGTTTTCCATTAGCTAATAACCATTATAGCTTATTCTAGCACTTTATTGACCTTTATTCTTTTTTTTTTTTTTTTTCTCCCTTCCTCTCTCTATAAAAACGACTTCTTCACGGCTTGTCGATGAGGGCACGCCACACAACTCTTACACATAAAGAAAGATGTAGTGATACATTGACATTGGTTAGCAAAACAATTAAAAATGCTGTTGTGACACATTGGGTTTTTTTTTTTTTTTGCTTTTTAGAAGGCAGATCGCTTTCTTTATAATCTTTCTTCTTCTGTTTTAATGCAGTACACTTCTAAGGGCTGACGAATCCTCTGTTAACTTTTGTACAAATTCGGTGAAAAAGAGACACAAAAGGGAACTGTTACTCCTATTTTGAACTATTTGGGTGAACAAAACGCCATACATTTTTAGCATCAAGTTCTCTCCTGTCTTTTCTCTGTCCCCACTCCCTTCCCCTGCCTTGACCTTTCAGGGGAATTTAAAGTATAATCCACTTCTATGTGCAAACCCAGCACCCCCACCCTCATAGGTAGAATTGACTTGAATTGAACTGGAAACAAAATGCGTTTCTATATGAGAGTTTGAAGCCATAATGAAAACTTCGAAAAGAGATATATATCAGTATTACTGAGATTTCTAGTATGTTCTTGATCCTTTGCTTAGAGAGTACATGCCAAACTACGAGAGCTGAAACGCTTGAATTTGGGACAATCTTGTCAGCAGGGCATGTCTCGGAGTGAGATTTCAGAGGACTGTTCTTCTTTTTGCTATGTTCTTTTCAGCCTGATGTCATAATAGAGTTTGTATGGAAAAAAAAATAGAATAATTTCTTAAATAGGAAAACAAATGCTTGTGCAAGCAGTTGTTCTTCAACTAGGTCATCTCTTTTAGCAGTGAACTGAAAATATAGCAAGGTGCTACATTTATTTCTGTAGTGTTGTGTAAGCTTTTTACTGTCCCGTTCCACCACATAACAATAGAAAACACTGGACTGTTTTAATATGCGTATTTTATACATGGACATTTGGAGGTAAGGGCAGATCTTCAAGAAACAACTGCTGGTCTAAATTGTGCCTGTTCAATTTTTAACTGGCATTTAATTAATGCTGAGTTGAATTTAACAGTTGAGGCTACAGTAGCCTAGGCTGAATTGTAATATAGGAATACGTACTACTTAACAGCAGTTAGGAATGATGTTAGTTTGATAATGATGGCATTTGAGGTCTGATCACAGCCTTTCTCTTTCGTAGACCTTAACAGTATACGCATTCACTTAACGCAGTACTTTTCAACAAGAAAAAAGTTTATTAATCCAAAGACAAGCCACAATTTTAAGAAAACAACACTAATAAGCTAGCCTGAGCTCAAGTCTGAAATATTCAGAAAAAACAAACTACATGTGTCTTGGATATTTCCTATAGCTTCCTCATAACGACACACTAAATGTTAATATATGCTTTTATAAATATAAAAGTTCCCCAAGTTTTGTAATCCTTCATGTAAAATGCACAATACAAACCACTCTACACTTATTGGTTAGCTCTTACCAATCTCTTCACCAATCAGAGGATAGAATTTACTAAGAGGTAAATTGAAACACGCAAAAAGAAAAAAAAAAAAATTCACAAATGCAAATGTAAAATACAATACATCATTCAAAGAGAGAGAGAGATGAGAAAGAGAGAGGGAGAGATAGAGACAGAAGGAAAAAATCACAATGTACACTTTCCAACATATTTGATAAGACAAAAATGAAACTGTCATTCAGAAAGGTTAAAGGAAAGAGTGAGTAAATAAATAACGCTTCATTTTATCTTTATATTTACATCTACGAATGACTTGAGGGATAGAGTCTGCATTGGGTCTCTGTCCCCGGAGTACCACGACGCTTGTGCTTGCATTAGAACGCGCTACAGCAGGCCACAACTCACTAAGTAAACTGTCAAATGGCACTTAAAATATTTCCAAACATCAGAACAAAAACAAAAACAAAAAAAAAAACCCCAAGCACATCACTTTCAGTAAATCATAAAAAATTATGATCATGATGACTATGATAGTGCAGTGTTCTTATTGGCAAATTCCAATACAATTCTATTCATGTCATCATGGCGTCTCCACGTTTTAAGTTCTGAGATCTATTACAACTCCCCAGTTATATATATATATATATATATATATCAGTTTAGCATAACAAAGAGAAGTAAATTGTCGTGCCTCTAAGCTGACAGGTGCATATCTGTGGAGAGTGAGCGCGAGACATTTTGGACTATTCAGGACTCTTTAACAGAGACCCGACACACAGGTTACAGAACCACCCCTCTTTGACCGACCGTATGAAGCTCCGTCACCAAGCGTCTGCAGCATGTATGTGCAGGGTGAAAGCCGGTAGTGAGATCAGCTGGCCCACTCAGGTCCTGGAGGTCTTGGTAATAATCACAAGGCACTATAGTCTCCAGTCTGTGAAGCTGCCTTAACTCTGCGAAGGGATCTTTTTTCGTTTCCTCCTCCTTGCAGTACCTCAGGGGTTGATATGTTGCTGGACTACGATAATATATATATTTTTTTCCTTTCTTTTTTTTTTTTTTTCTCTTTCTTTCGACAGCCTTGCATTGATAACCACAATGTGGAAAATATTCTTTGAGGTTTCTGATATGACCTGCAGGATTCCACTGTCATAAACAACAGAAACAAACACAGGCCCTTTAGGTTTTAAAATATCAGCTTAAAAAAAACAAACAAAAAAAAAGTAATTTCAAATTCAAATAAAGTAATCATTTAGTGTTTTGGCAAGGATTTGTTGAAATAGGCAGGCAATATAGAATGAACACATTTTTCTAACTCTTTTTTTTCTTTTTTTTTTTAAATGTCTGGCACATGATTAAAAATAATAAAAGAAGAGCAAAAACTCAAGAGATTCTAGCAGCACAAAAAAAGGCATGCAAAAACCAAAAGCACTTCTAGGAGTGTAACGCACATTATGAAGATATAAATTCATATCAAAGAAAACAGTTGCTAAGAGCTGTTTGCACTCCAGGCACAAGAGAAAGATGGGTTCAAATGTCAAAACATTCTTCTCACCAAAACAAAACAACAACAATAACAAACAAACAAACAAAAAAAAAAACAGTAAATGAAACTAAACATCTTTAACATCACGGCAAATGTGATAGTGCCAAAGTAAACAAACTACACAAATATTATTCAAATTCAAAGCATACATATTTAGTAGGGAACTTAACTGTCAAGTAGGAAAAAAAAAAAAGTTGACTGGTCCAATGATATTTCACAAATTGCACTCAACCTTGGTTGCAAAATGCATCCTTGTAGAAGTCAAAAGCAGCTGATGATTACATAACATACTGGCTACTTCAGGAGAAATCTTTTAGGCCTCTTCATTGGCCAGACGGGCTGCCCAGAGGATAGTGTCCTCTTTAACAATAACAACAGAAGGAGGCCCGCACAACATACAAATATCTCAAGTCAGCATATGTGGAGTGTTAGCATGTATCAAGGAGATGTATCATACAAATATATTTTTAGCCTCTCTTCTGTAAGGACTCCTCGTTGAAATATTTCTTTTACAAAGAATCCTGAATAAGCTCGTTTATGACTACAGGCAGATAAACGGATCACATCCAAGTAAAAAAAAAAAAAAAAAAAGGAAAAAGGAATAATAATAATAATAATAATAATAATAATAAAAACTCAATACATTAACAGCCTCTGTTCACACAGTTATCCAAATGTGAAAAAGATTCTTCAGTAAGAGTTAACTGTCAGTAGTAAAGACATCACGGCTTTTCAGTTCAACTGTATTCCAGTGTTTTTCATTACATAAACGGCTACTAATACCAGTTCAAGTACAAAAAGAGTCCAGTGGAGTCATCAGAAAACCCCGTTCAGAGAGACCAGTGTCACGTCGACCTCCCTTCACAGCAATTCACACTGGTGTCGCTGGGGCTAGCGGCGAGAGAGGGGGGGTCGACCTAAACGCGGACGCCAGCAGAGATCCAGTCACTGGAGGTCTGTGGTGATCCCGGAGGCTCGCGGGTCGGCGGTCGGCCCCAGGACAGTGTGTGTGGAGGTCTGGTGATTAGAGGTCCTCTGAACGGAAGTCCGACTGCCCCCCCCCCCCTTCCCCCCCCCTTTTTCACAGTCACTTCATTACAGAGGAGATACCAAAGAAACACCACCTGCTGACTACAAGCTCAACCACACAGAGAGAATAAGGGAAAAAAAAAAAGAAAACATTTTTAGCGGTTTTGTCATTTTATATATTTATATATATATATATATATATATATACTTTTTTTAATATATATATCTATAGGTATAATAGAAAATATCAACTTTTGGTCCAATATACAGATATTTAGTGTCAAACAAAAAGCGCTGATGTGATTTTTTTTTCCTCTTTCTTTTTTTTTTTCCTTTTTCTTTTTTTTTTCCTTTCTTTTACTTGGATCAAAGGAACATGATTGGGTTAAGACAGTGTAGCTGAGTGCGGCGTGTGAGAAAGAGATGTGTAGCCGTGCAGAGTTTGTGTTGAAGGGCTGACATTACTGCTGTGAGGTAGGGTGACAAAAGCACATTGTAAGGACCTAATGAGAGACGAGATGCTTCTCCGCTTAATCCAGCCCTCTCACTCTCTCTCTCTCTCACACACACACACACACACACACACGTACGTACGTATGTATGTACAAACACACCTTGGTGAGGCAGAGGAGGGAACAGGCCTTAATGGGATGTGTGGATGATGAAGAGTTACAAACTAACAGAGGCGTGTTGTGGTAGGGGGGAAAAAAAAAAAAAGAAGCTTTGTTTTTTGTTTGAAACCTTAATCCTGAATAGTCAGTGAGTGGACATAAACCTGTACCTATTTGTGTTGATGACAGATCGCAAATCCAGCCACCAGTCCGTTTTGTCCAGCAGTCAAAAATCGAAAGCGTTCGCTAGGATCACTCCGCGGCGGCGTGTGCTCTCTCGCACAAGCGGACTGCTCCGGTATAACAGAACCAGTCCAGACAGGAAATGAAAACGCTGCAGTTGGGTTAAGGCACTATAATGAAACCCGAGGTACATAAAATCCCTGACATTCCCTCTGTTTTGCAACACGGCACGGATGTGAAAGGAAACAAAGCTTTCCATTGGCAAGGTCCGGCCAACCTCTGCAAGTTCCCTTATGTTTTTGGTCCAATCAGAAAAGTTACAAAACCCACGACAGAGTGTGTGTGTACTTATGACGTCCCGTTGGCACGGTGACGTCAAATAAAGCAAATCTGTCTTTAAAAAAAAAAAAAAAAAAAATTACCAAGCAACTAAGTTAGCGAGCAGATCGAGCCTCTTGAAGCTTGAAGCAGTAAATGACACAAGCGCAAGTAGTTGAGTAGGGTTGTACAGCCCAGAGTTATAGCAGCATAGTTTACAGCTAAATTTTCTCCTTCGTAATATTACGCAAACAAGGTAAACAGCCAACCGGTATTTTGGCCAACTAAATGTTCTTAACGAAAAAAATGGTACATGATGGAGAATATGACACAAATAGAAAAGAACTGACATTAATAATAGTGACTGCTGCAAAAAAGAAAGGGGAAAAAAAAAAAGGAAAATCAAACAGTTTCTTTACATTTTTTTCCCTCTATGTAGGGCTAGTGGCTTGGATTTGGGTTCTAAGTCATCAAGAAATATTCGCAATCTCCAAGTAACACAGGATATCTACTGTCAGAGCATTCTCCTGTTCAGGGCTGTTCTGAGTTGGATCAGCCAGAGAGAGAGAGAGAGAGAGAGAGAGAGAGAGAGAGAGAGAGAGAGAGAGAGAGAGAGAGAGAGAGACTCGCCCCGATCGTCATGACAACGGAGACCGGTCACGACATTCAGGGCAACCTGCTTCTGTCACGATAGCTATGGTCTTATGTTCTGGGTCCTGTCGACTCAGAGGAATGCCTTTCAAAGAGTAGAGAGAGGGCGAGATGGAGGCAGAGAGCGGACAGAAGAGAGACGGTAACAGAGGAACGTGTGTTTGTGAAAGGGCGAGAAGGAGGGAAGGAGCCGTTTTCGTTTTTTTTTTTTCCTCCTCCCTCCCCCTTCCCCCCCACCCCGACCCGCTCACACCGAGGCGTACGTGTTTCCGGCGGCGGCGCTGCAGTGGCGGATGGTGGTGGGGCCCGCGGGGGGGCTGAGAATGTGCTCGGGGTGTTCGGCGGCAGACTGGGTCAGGGAGCTGAGCATGCCCGGCGGGACCACCCCCACCACCGCGCTGCTACCGTCCTCCATCGCCCCCACCTGCAGCACCTGGATGACCTCCGTCTCGGCCTTCTCCCGCTTGGCCAGCGGCTCGCCGGATTCGTCCAGCTCCTCCTCCAAGTCGCTGTCCATCTCGCTGACTTCGTCTGGGAAGAGAGAGAGAGAGAGAGAGAGAGAGAGAGAGAGAGCAGAGCCGGTCGTCAGGCACCGTTTTCCCCGCGTTACATTACGGAGGCATTAAAAGATAAAACAGGCCAAGCGCCAGCATTAAACTTTAACAGCCCACAAGCGCAGCACGTTAAAAAATATCAACTGGCAGATCATCGTGCCCTCTCGCTTATTAATGTCCATTATCAAGAGGCCTACTGCTCAGTTTAACCTTTGTAATTGAGCTTTAAATGTACCGGTGACAATTTTTTTTTTTTTTAAAGTAGCGTAGTATCAAGAAACCGCCTCCCACAAAAAGACATTCAATCTGCATAAAAAAGATAATCCAAGTCCCCAGAGGTTTCAATTTCCTTACGCGACCGACTATAATACCACCAGAGCATGCGGTGCCGACTTTGGTCATCTTACCTTTGTCTATGTTAGCTGGTGACATGGTATTTAGATCATCGAACTGGAAAACACAGAAGAACACAAAGAAAAAGCAATTAGAGATACAGGATTGGCATTTAAAAAAAAAAAAAAGAAGAAAAAAGACAAAAAGGTTTAGAAATAGGTTTACGCTGATTTCCTGATGTCCAAACAAAGAATGACCAGCCATGTCAAAGAAAAAAAACAAAAAAAAAAAAAAAAACCCCAAAACAAAACAAAACAAAAAAAACCACGGAGCAGCGGTCTGGAAGTTCGAATAACCCCTGTCCTCACCTCTCCCATTACACCAATGGGTGTCTCGCCCATGGCCTGAGCAACACGGTGTTCCACCAGGTAGAACATATACTCATCATAAAGCAGACGGATCAGGTGGAAGGAGCCAAAACTTGCAGCACTGCGTAGGGTCAAGTCTCTGATCACCATAGAACTACAAGGTTGGGGGGGAGAACAAGCAGTGAACATCTAATGCACAGAGCACACTCACTCTCCGTTTAAAGGTGTAAATCCAGCTGGCGTTCGCTAATGGCGTTCACTAATGGCGTTCCAGCGGTCGTTTGACTGGGGGGGGGGAACCCACCTGTAGAAGGACCACTTGAGCAGGAACTGTCGGGCGGCTTTGGGGAAACTGGGCCTGTCCTCGTAGGGCTTCAGCACCTGACTGACCACGTTGTCCAGCCAGGCGGCCCACTGCTCCAGAGAGCTTTGCTGTTGCAGGGTGGCCTTGAAGTCCTGCTCCAGACGCTGAACCACGCCCTCCTCGCACTGACACACCCAGGAAGCCTGCTCCTGTGAGACGAAGCACGTCACATGGCACGCGATTCTTATCCGGAGCAGCTCACCATTATTAACATCTACATCAGAGAGGCCACGCGCCCCTGGAACAGGCTTCGGGGGTTAAATGCCTCGTCCAAGGGCGCGCGTTGGCGGCGAGCACACCGGCCATCAGGCCCGTCGCCACTACGGGTTTCGACAAACGGACATGACACGACACGAACCTGCACGTTGGCAAAGTCCACTCGGTTGAGGTCGCTCAGCATCTGGTTGATCTGGGAGGTGTTCTGCAGCACTGCTCGAGCTGCCTGGGCCAGATGGTTCAGAGATGTGTATCTGCGCAATGTCTGGGCAAAGGCACTAACAGAGGAAACCTAAACAAAAACACAGCGCTCATTACAAACATGACTCACGAGCCTCGTGGGCATAAACTGATACTTTCTCTGCGAACATACTAGAGAAGGGCAAACGGCCACGGCGAGAACGGCATCAGTCGGACGAGTCGTTTAAACAACGCGAAATGTGCTCAGGGACAGGCGGGAGAGTAACGCAGATGAATTCTCTATTCCAGAACGATAATACGCATCCTTTTGATTATTCTGTGTTAGACATTAAGTCATGCCAAGGGGGTGTTTCGCAAAAGCGAATTCTGTTTACTCAAATCCATATGTGTTTTCTAACTCTGTAAAGTGTTCGTCGTAAGGACTTAATGGACACATATGCTTCAGATGCCTGTGAGCTAATAGCTATAATTGACTCACTTCATCTTTTCTCTTGAGGTTAACCAACCACTCTGTGGACTGTTTTAGAGACTGATATGCCCGATTAGATAACAACAATTTAATGCCACGGAGGGGAAGAAAAGGCAGCCGAGGGAGCATAAGTTCAGTTCGTGGATGTGTTGTGGTAAAACTGGGAGGTTGAACAACCTTGGTCTGGATCATTCTCTGGGGAATGGAGCTCATGGCGGTGGTCAGCCAGCCCTCTAGGCTTTTGGCAAAGTTACGGATGGCTTGAGTCAAGGCACCTGGGGAGGCGGGAAAGGGGAAACCACAACGAAACCCATCAGTCTCTGGAAAATTCACTTCGTTTCTGTTTAAACACACATTCTCGCTCGTACAGATTCCGTTCAAACAGAGATTATTATTAACTGTACAACCCCCCCCCCCCCCCCCCCCCCCCCTTCAAAACCCCCCCGAAAATGAAGAGCTTTTGTTCTGATGTTGATAGATGTGTGTGTGTGTGTGTGTGTGTGTGTGTGATAGGGGACAAAAGAGTGAGGCACTCACTGGGAATGGGTCTAAGCACATCAGGGATGAGGATCTCCACCAAGGCCTGATACATGAGGTGATCACACATACTCATCCACTTCAGCACCGCCTCATTCCTACAGAGCACCAGCAGCTTGGCCCGTGGCAGACGGCCCTCCATCTCACTCACTCCGCTGCGCAACACAACACAAACACACACACACACGCACGCACACACACACACACACACACACATATTAAAAAAAAAAAAATCACACAAACACACCTTTCTCGTGCATTGTGCAGAAGTGTGACGCACCTGTTCTCTGTGATGGTGGCGCCCTCCACAGAGCTGGAGGGGGAATAGCGCCAAAAGGTCTGCCACAGCTTCTCTATCAGACTGAACTGGAGGTTAACCACCACATCCAAAATGGCCTGCAGGAAAACCCCCCCCCCACACATAATTACCTCCACATACCATCAGTATAGCTCTATACCTAAACACCACAAACATCCCAGGTGAACAGTCTGAGAACTGAGAATCATTCCCAAGATAATGTGTTATAGGACAACTCATATCCGAGCACGACTCTGTTAGAATGACAGAAATATGAACAGTTATGTATTGAGAATGTGTATGCCGGAGAAAGAGAGTGTATGACTGAGCCCTGACCTCACAGTGCTCTCTGTACAGTGACTGAAGAGCTTTGATGTCATCGGGGGTGATGTTTTCCGCGCTGGTGTCTCCCAAGTCCAGCTCCACAAATTCTGGGAGCGCCCGGGAGGCGTCTGCGGGGACCGACAGGTTAAAGGACACTGAAATCAGACTGGATTTTGGCAGTTCAACTGGACTGTTAACTGGTTGAAACAAGTCGTCTCTTTACCCAGGAACTGCTGATGGTGCTGGCTTTGTGCGATGACCGTCTGCTCTGCAGCACTGGGAGTATGCTGCCCACTGCTGGAGAAGTTGTCTCCTGACACGCCGTCCACCTTCTGTACTGGCTTAAACCTGCCAAGACCAGTGCCAATAAGCTTGTGTCGACTGTGTGTGACTAATTTTTTTTTTTTTAACCCCCCCACCCCCACCCCCACCCCCAGCCCCCAAATCTGTCGTGTCATGTTCAGCAAATATTTTCAAATGTCTGAAGTGTGAGTGTCGGCATTCCCGTGGACAGCGTACCTCTGCTTCTGCTGGACAGGCTGCTGGCGGAGAGCCATGTACTGCATGTCCTCCTGAAGCCTGTTAAGGGGTGAGTCCGGCTTTACCCGGATCCCGTAGTAATGATACTTTGAATTCCCACTGCAGAAAAAAAAAAGACCGGAATACATCAGCGATGTGGCACGTCACCAAAAACGCCGTCGAGGACGGGGGAGACCGCGAGGAGGTGCGGAGTCAGAGAACGAGGGGAGGGAATTACCGGGTTCCCAGGCGTCGCGTGCGCAGCCCCATGAAGATGGAGCGGATGAGTTTCCCGAAAGATGCGGCGTTGACCGGGTCTAGTTTCTGCTCCTGGCAGTGGCGTAGGTAGTGATTGTAGAGCGTGGAGCGGGGCAGGCTCACGCCCTCTGCCGTCTCGTAGTTATCCAACAGCCACTGCAGCTGCGGGAGAGGACATGTCATCACATCACGCGTGCGGTTTTTCTGATGATCGGCCACGCGGGGTAAGGGGATTGATTTATCCGGGTTCCTCGTCTTGGAGGGCTGAGGTCCTGCTGGTGTTTGTTTCTGCTGACCACTGTGAGTCACTGATTGAGTGAGGAAAGCATCCACCTGTTTTTTTTTTTCTTTTCTTTTTTTCAGGTTGAAATCAGTCCCTAATTAAGGGCTGAATGTGAAAACCAGCAGGGTTCGGCCCTCCAAGAAGCAGAGGTGAATATCCCGTCCTCCACAATGGATACACTCGTGGTACTCTCTCCATTCAAACATGGCAGCTATTCATTTCAACATACACAGTTAAAAAAGAGAATTCCTCTGGTTCTCAGTAACCACTGCTATATGCAAATAGGGTCTCCATCAGGAGAGAAACCAGCTCTGGATGACACTTAGCAGAAATCTTTATTCATACACTGAGAGAGGGGAGGGTTCTTATGATGATCTAAGATTGTTAAAACTTGTGTAATCTCTTTATCCTGTTGGATAAAAGAATGCAGACAAAGCTTTAAATGACTTCATTCTCATGCGGAGGATGTCGGCGCGGTTCGTCTGCGAAAGGGCTTGTGATGTACCCTTCTAAATATCAAAAGAATGATCGACAAAGGGGAAAAGAAATGCCACAAAGGAAAGAAAGGTGCAACCTCTTGTTCTGATACGTGAAGAAGAAGACAGAGAAGAGCGGCTTTGGTTTTAGAAGCAAAGAAGTAGGCAAGAGAAGTGTCCGGACAGATTTCAGGTGTGAAGTGAAGCAGAGCAGAGCGTGATAGGGCAAGGCAAGGCAGGCAAGGCAAGGCAAGGCAAGGCAAGGCATTTTTTTTTTTTTTGGGTAATTGTTGCGACTTACATGGCTGTTGAGCAGCGAACTTCTCTGACTGGACAAACCCTCAGACTTTTGCAGTGTCTCAATCGCCATTTCAATCTGACAGACCAAAGAGCAAAGAAGAAACAAAAAAAAAAAAGAGGAAAACATAAAAAAAAGAGGAGGAAAATAAAATAAAGGCTGTAGCAAAACAGAGTGATGACCCATACCGAGAACTGCTGCAAAGAGCGGTTCATTCAGCACAGGCTAGCAGAAAAAAAACCCAAAACAAAACAGAAAAAACCCAAACTGATTTAAGCAATCCCAACCACCAAATCAGACTAAAGCCCCACACAGCAGATGACCTCTGTATCAGCGCTTGGATCTTTGATCCTGGCACAGGAAAAAAAAAAAAAAACCCAACACTGAACTAACCCACGCAAATCTCCCCACCCGCCCTTACCATTTGGCTCACTTTCATTACTCCTAACGTTACTATCGCATCCCACTAACAGAGGTCAAAACTGATCCAGGGACAGCCTCTTCTGAATAAAATGAATCTGTTTAATCCTTGGCTCAGTCTTTACTGAATGCTTCAAGAGAGTTATGACATAATAATCTGTAAACTGTATAGTAGGGGAAAAAAAAAAAAAAGAGGCTACAACGCTACGCTTGGACTTGGTCTTAAGAAACAGATTGTTCTGGAAACATTTTCTGAAACCTGCGTAATGCATTCGTTTTGGAAACAGAGAAGCAGGGCGAAAGGTCGACGGGAGCTGGAGGTGCGACTCACGGTGGCCGGCGAGGCTCGGGTGGTCTGGGCCGCGGGGTGAGGGGCGGAACTGTCCATCGAATTTCCCCCGATGAGGTACGCCCCCGAGCTGCTGATGATCTGCCCCCCGGCCAGTCCCATGGACAGCCCCCCGTTTCCGTTCCCGTTGTTTGCCATGCTGTGCGAGGTCACCACCGTGGTTACTTGGGATGACCCGCCTTGCGTGTCAAAGTAATTTCCACCGCTATTCTGGCTGTACAGCTGGGGCTCTGTGTAGGAATACGTCCGTCTAGTGGGGGGGGGGGGTGGGGGGGGGGGGGGGGGGGGGAGGGGGGAGGAAAAACGGGGGAGAAGCAAAAAAAATAAAGGTTCTGTCACATATGAAGCCTCTGCTTTTTCTAAATTTACCACCTTAATCATTTTCTTCTCTTTCAAAAGTCATGTTTAGATTGCATCGGTGCACCACTTTGTATTAATTGACTAAAATAACACAGTGGTGCTTGTCTTCGTGGCCTTTACTCTTTCCCATCTACATTTGAGGAGTGCAGTTTCCATAGTTACAAAATCACCTAAGGAATTACCGTTTTCATAAGACACATTACTCAAACGATCATTTGTTAAAGAAGTCATTCAGGTTAGCACGCGCTGATAGAACTCGATTAACTTCATAAAAAGTGATTTGAATTTATTCTTCTCATTTGCAGGATTTTCTTTAAATCTCTTGTGAAGAACAACAACTTCTTAAACACTCATCTCGCCTCAGAACATTTAAAAGAAAAGAAAGAAAGAAAGAAAGAAAGAAAAAAAAAACCCCAAAGGGCAGTTTATGAAGGACGTGTGTAGATGTGGTTGGCTGAGAGGCGGGAACACTGACAAGACAGACCAGAGCCTCATCTAAGGAGTTGGAAACAGAAGTCTCTCAGTGTTTCAGTCAGGTCTTGCTTTCCCGGTCACAATGTGGCAAAAAGCTGCTGTTGAGTGAGTAGAGCAAGCCCAGCAGAATGGGAGGGCCATTTCTGACTCAGTAGCACCTGCTAATACTTGTGGTCACCTTCAGGTGACTGAACACAATTCAAACAGGCTGAGGGGCTCAAGTCCTTCGGAGACCATGTGTCTCGGGCCGACACGTTTCGCTGACAAGAACGCAAGCTGTTACCCGGACTACTAAGGGTTGACCTGAAGCGTTTTCCAACAGCTTGGTAGCTGGGAAATCATAGGAGATGGCAGTTCTTGTGAGGACTGCCGAACACAACATGTTTTTCATACAATTTGAAGAGAAATCCTTCAAATTTGTTTAAAAAACAAACACACAAACAAAATACAGCAACAAAAAAGGAACAGAGTATGCTCTTATGCCCTACTTTCACGCTAGCATAATGGCAGGAACAAGTGAAACAAAAACGCTAAATATTATTGAAACCAATGAATGCATGATTGTACACCCATGTTAAATAACGTACTATTCTGGGATGCAAAACTGTTTTCTGTAATCACGTGTTATACACGCAACATACATAACGCTGCATTTGAATATGCAGTATATTGGGAACGACCAAATCCATTCTGTCTCCATGACATTTACCCCATTAATTTCTGAAAGTAACTAATAAACATGGCAGTGTCTGGGAGAAAGATGTGAAAAAGAAAGTCCTCCCAGTGACTGGGAGAAAGATGTGAAAAGGAAAGTCCTCCCAGTGGCTGGGAGAAAGATGTGAAAAGGAAAGTCCTCCCAGTGACTGGGAGAAAGATGTGAAAAGGAAAGTCCTCCCAGTGTCTGGGAGAAAGATGTGAAAAGGAAAGTCCTCCCAGTGACTGGGAGAAAGATGTGCAAGCCATGTTTTGGTTTCCCTCTCACATTGTTCCATTTGTGTAAACTCCACTGTTTTCCTCCACGTACTGCACTTGTGCTGGGTATACATGTTGGACCTGTTGAACAGTCTGGGCCTGCAGAGACAAACAAAAAGCTTTTATTACTAAAACACACATCCATTATTACAACAGCCAATGAAAACACACACACACACACACACACACACATATTTTTTTTTATCAAACCAGCGTGTCAAATACCCACTAAATCCTAAAACTGCAATAACGAATTGCATTTAAACCCCTGTGTTTCGTAACAGCTGTTCAGAAGATCTGTGAAAACAAAGTCCGAAACGCCAGTGATCTGTTTTTGCTTTTTGTTTTGTTTGGTTTGGTAATGGCGGGCACGTAATCTGTATGTAAAGCGAGCGTGGTTACGGAGGAGCGCTGAGAGAGCCGGGCTGTCGGTCACGTGCAGAGAGGGGAGAGCGGGAAAGGGGGGGGGGGGGGGGGGGGGGGGGGGGGGGATGGCGGCTTGCCTGTTGCTGGATGGGGACCTGAGAGGCCACCTGTTGGGCAGTGACGGCAGGCTGAACAGGCACGCTGGTCTGGAGGGGCACGGTTGACGTCGAGTCAGCGCCTGCCTCTGGGGTTTGCATGGCGCCTGCGAGACAAAAGCAAAAAACAGTCACCTTAAGTCACAAAGTCAATACACGTTTAAAAAAAGAAAAGAAAAAAAGAAATCAATTCATATCAAATATGACAGCGTTAAAAGGAGCTGTGGAGCAGTCAGTTTTTTGATTGGTGAAAAAAAAAAACCCACACCAGTCCAAGGCAGAGCAGTTCCCCTTTAAGAAAAGCCTGACTGATGACTCCCATCTGTTAAAATGAAAGATGCACAAACACACAGACGCCAATATGTGATATCTGCATATATGTAACATAAGTAATGGAGAACCGCATGGACAAAGCTCCTTCTCTGCCCATCTGCTAAAATCTGGGTGTAGTGATCTTTCCAGATCTCATCAGAATTTTATGTCTACATATAAATATATTTATCTATAGTTAAATTCATTTCTCTCTCTCTGCGTGTATATATATATGATATGATATGAATATAAAACACACTCACACACAAAAAACACACACACACACACATTTAACAAGGATTTGATCACTGTAACCTTCGCTCGAGCTCATTCGGACGTCTAAAACTGAATTTTCTCTCTGGTTACTAAACAGATCTGATTTAGTAAGCCAGAAATATAAAAACCAATCCATCACTCAACCGTTAAAACCTTTGGGCCACAGGGGTGGGATCATTAGCAGGCTTTTCATAAACAAACTGGCTGGTACGAAACTCGGCCTGTAGCTTCGGTGACTGGTTGTACTTGTAAAAGCCGTGTGCTGTGAACACAGTGGGAGAATGGAACATGTCACCACTTCCACAGTCATAAAAACCAGTTAATAATTAATCGTTTGAGCGCGTTCTGCGGTCAGTTCTCACACTCAAGCCTTTAGCTTTAGCCAACACATCATCTGTCGGAGAACAAGTACGATCGTGTCGTCGGTCAGTTTCTGCTTAGCCACTACCGGGCTGCCCGAGCAAACCTTGACCGAGGCCGGTCTGTACGCTTTCTCTGACCACGGAGATATGGGGGCTCAAAAAAAAAAAAAAAAAAAAGAGAGGAAAAAAATAACTTACATTTCAAGAAAGAGAGGGAGAGCGAGACACAGAAAGATTTTCACAAGTACACAAAGGTGCCTGCCACTTCCTTCATCACCACTTAGTTTCCATGACCAGATCTCTCCTGGTTAATTACCACCGCGCCTCCTGACAGCCTAGAATATCCCCCGAGCCTGAAGGTGCTCCTCTGCAGGCCTCCTCCTCCCTATCACTGCTCCTCATTTACCTAAGAAGTACAGGTGGTGTTGTGTTCAGGTGCATTTCCCCCTTCTCCTAATGTCTGATTACACAGCAACGTGTGCATGTGTTCAAGGTACAGCGATAATAAGAGCTTTTCCACTGAACACACAAATGACTTGATTAAGCTAAAGCAGACTTTTAGTACGTGGATGGTGGATCACATGGTGACACATCTCTCTAAGAAATCGAGTTTCCTTTATTCATGCGTATCTTCTTACAGTTTTGTTTTTGTATTACTGATCTAAACCACAGAAAAAAAAAATTGAATAATTAGCTTCAGTAGTATTGTAAAATTGTGACTTCAGATTTTTTGTTGGATTCAGCTACAGTTTCACAAGATGACGAAATGATCAGAACCTACTCAAGTATGTGTTAAATGTGGATTCAAAAGCAACAGCTGATAAATGAGATGATAATGCCAAGTTACTGATAAGTGGTTAAAAAAAATTTTTGTTAAGCATATCGAACTTGTAAAGCTTTGTTGTTTGTTAGGTTTGTCTCATGTCGGTGTGAAATCCCTCAGGTGACTGCCTGTTACACATTTCACTTAATTAAGATCTATGTGCTTGCCTTTGTTATTTCACTATTTGTGAGGAAAGGAAACACACGTACGTTTAAAATTTTAATGATTATAGAAAAGACGGCTTTAAAAGCAAAATCTACGACTGCTTACGTCATCCGCTGCCTTTAATTTCGCTGCAAAGTTCTCAATTTTTTTCTTTCTTTTTTTTTCCCTCCCTCTAAACAAAGCCCACCTGCTCCCTGCGGCTGACCTCAATGGAGATGCATGATTAGAAGAGGAGGGAAAAAAAAAAAAAAAAACTTGCCGTAAACATGCACCTGCCTGACTTCTCCAAGCAATACCCCACCCCCTAGTCCTCAGCACCTTCCCCAAGCCCCGTCCTCCCCAGTGGCCCACTTAAGCCCTTTGCTCTGCTGAGCTGAAGCAGCCTCAAAAGCCAAGCAGTAACAAAGGCCAGGAGGGGGTGTGGGGGTGGGGTAGGGGAAGGGTGGTGGGGGGGGGGGTGCTTTCTATCGGTAGCTCCTTACCTCTTGTTCTGACAGAAACAGCTGGGAGAAGCGTGGAGGTCAACCACTCAGGCTATATTATGAGGTTATTACGTTATTCAGGTTTATCCTGCCTCACGGAATAACTGACGGTCCTTTAAACGTTCGGCTACACCTCTTATTGGGTGGGTCACGCTCCGAGGCGGCCCCAAAGCATGTGCAAGTTACAGAGACACATCCTTACGAGGGAAAGCAAAAAGAAAAAAAAAAAGCAGTTCCTCTCATTCGTAAAATAGCACTTCTTTGCGAGACGATTTATGATCAGGACTACTCTGTAGATACATGTTCATAATTCATAAATAAACAAGAAACATACATGATAAGTATAAGAGCGGCAGCCTTTTTTTCTTTTTTTTTGGTCAACACTAAAACTAACAATTGTGTTCCTCTAAACGAAGCATCTATCCGCATCTTTTAATCCATTTTTAATTAAACTATCATACTACATAGTTTAGACATAGTTTAGTCTTGATAAAATTTACATAAACAGTCGGTCGTTAACTCAAATGTTTTTAAATGAAAATCCAATGAAAATAGAGATATGAATAATTTAATCCAACAGCAACTCTTTAGCCTAAGTGATTGGAGAGGGAACAGGATACAGAGAACAGGTGGTATGGCCCCACACCTGACTTTAAATAAGTGGTAATGTGATCTGGTAACTAGCAGTTTCTGACATCCTGTCCTCTAGACTGGAGTTTAGAGAGAGAGAGACAGAGCGCGAGAGAGAGAGAGAGAGAGAGACAGCACACTTTAGAAAATAACCCAAATGCTTTGACCTCAGGAAACACCTGAAACCAAGAACCACACAGAGACAAACCAAGCCAAGACTGGAAGTCATTATATTCCTTTACCTTCAAAACGGAGAGAGAGCGAGAAAAAAAAAAAAGTGAGAAAGCCACACATTCTCTGCCTAACAAATGCTAATGAACACACGTCCCAATTCACATTAGCTTCCCACCCTGATCAAACCCTTCATGTTTCGTTCACGGTATGAAAGAAATAAAAAAAAAAACACCAATATATATGAAATCCTGTATTCCAGAGAGTGATTCAAATAATAACTCTGTGGCTATACCATCTGCAGATGTCATTTCATTAGCAATCCTAACAATTGTAACCTCTATCAAGTCACACGTCAAGGTGCATTTTGGATTCCGACTTCCACACGTTGCCTCGACTCTGAGCGTGTGCCTGAGGCTACACCACATCGCTGCAATTACCGCAATATCGTTCCCTAATCTGAGAGCTCAACAAACTGTAGTGTAAGGAAAACGCGGCTTCGTTTCTCGCCATGAAAGATTTCTGTCTCAAACATCAACAGTATTATAATACCATAAAAGGTAAATGGGAGAGGAAACCTAAGGAACCTTTAGCTGATGGTTAGTTTGCTTGGCTCCCCTCTTCACACAGACCTACAGAATGACTGCTGAGATAGTTTTCCTCCATTGAACAACATCTGTTCCTCTGTCCATAGTGAACAAACCCTTGGAAGAGAGAGGTGGACCTCTGCATGTTCCTCTCATCCAGCTCAGAGAAAACTGCAGCCTACATTTCTAACTGATATATGAACACATATTTTAAAAAATGTTTGGAAAATAAGCTTTGTCTTTCGTAAATACTTCATTAGATTTTCCTCTATAAAAATTCTTAAATCAATGTCATGCACAAAGCATTAAGTCTCCAATTAAGTATGTCACACTTCAGCCTAAAAATAGAAAACGTAAGTGAATCTTACGAAAGACGACGCGTCAGTGTGTATTAATGTCAAACTCATTTTGGACAAATGTAAAAGTCTGATATGTGACAGGAGCAAAATAAGGAGTTGTTTTGAACTTGCTAATTTCTCACTGAGAATCTTGGTGCTCCTTCTCCCATTTGACATAATGATTCAGATTCATGTGGTATAAAGCTAACTGGAAGAATTAAAACAAATCAGCAAACGCCCAACATACAGACTGATGGTAACTCTGGCCTGATCAGCAAACTAAACCCATTTAAAACATTGGTAAAATTCTTAAATGAGCAATGTGACTTTTTTTCAATTTCAAAATATTCAATGGCACATTCAGACAGCTCAAAACGGTTTCCTGACGAACAGCACAGAGGTGTATAATGATCAAAACTGAAAATGTAAAATTTAGACACAAAATAAATTAAAACATTTTGAATGTCACAAGATCTGAATTATACATTTGGAAACCCAATCCTTAAAAAAGAAAAAAAGAAAAAGAAAATTCTCATCAATGGAGTCAGTCTCAGTGTATATGCCTTTATTGTTCTGCGCATAGGCCTATTTTCACTCTCTGGAATATGAGAATTCAAAGCGTATCTCTCTTCAGTGCAAGTTACTAACAATGTCTTATGAAAAAAAAAAATCCACATCCATTAACTCGAAATAATAAAACCAAACACACTCAACAGATGATACTGGACCTTGGACTCTTCTTCATTTTTTTTTTTTTTTAACACCTACAGGAATTATGATTTCTAACTCCCACAAAGTATACTTTTATCAGTTCGTCAAATCTTATGCATTAATCTGTGTCATTCCTGATGCTTGCCTGGGAAAAAAAGAAAAGAAAAAAAAAGAAAAGAAAAGAAAAAGACATTGCTCTTGTAAGCACATATTCTATATCCAATTTTGATGTTTGTCTGAGATATGCTCCCTATAACAGTGACAGCTAAACACCTCAGATTCTAGGCATCTCTTCCTCTGCTCTTTTAGGCCACTGTGCAAAAAGGAAAAAAAAATTCCACTATGCCACGTGTCCCAACATTAAAAAGAGAAGGTTTCTATTGGACTCACTGGTGTCATAGTGCTCTGGGAGCAACACTGATGTCAGGAACCTACTGAACCTGGCATATTCATTTAAACCTTTATAAAATATGGCTCATTAATGTAGAGCTGAACTGGAAAATTACAGACCACAAAGGTAAATACCTACTGCAAATAAACCATGCCATACTACTCTTGTATTAGGCCTAAGCTACATCGTACTGTTTCAGCCTGAATGATGGTAAACATCTGTTACATTCCCTATATATTTACATAAGTCTTTTAATTACAAGTCTTCTTCATGACGACAAGAACAATGACACACACACACACACACACACACACACACAACCTTATCTATTTTGTATATATATGTATATGTGTATATATAATATATAATATAGATAGATAGACAGACAGACAGATAAACAGACAGACAGTTGGATATAGGGAAAATTTCTACAATGTTTTTATGTTCAGTCTGCAAAAGTAAAAGTTCAACACTAACTAACAAAAAGCTGTTACGTCAAATCAAACTTGCAGGGTGTGCTCATTTTCACACTGCTCGCAACGGGTTGGTGCACCCGCCACTTAATCGTAACTTATGTGAATTTAACAGGTAGCAAAAGATAAGCCATAATTCCTCTATTATGCGTTTTTACCAGCAGTGGTCTGTACAATCGATTTGCCTGGAAATAATTTAGTGGATCTGTGCGTCTGAAAATGTTAATATTTGTTGGCAATGTCGCCGAGTTAAATTCCAACCACGACGTCACTGTTTAAGGCTTACTACCAAGTGTAAGTTTGATTGAAGTTGACGTTATAACGCTGTAACCTATGATCCGATAATGGATGAGGTGCAATTTGACTACAACCTGATTACGTAACCCACATAGATGTTATCATTTAATTGGTTGGCCAGCTACCAACATAGGGTCACTACAGGTACATAGCTAGAAACACTACCATTACGAATAACAACAATAATTCATCTTTCACATAATACAGAGCACAAAACAGAATAACGTGCGGCTGACTCTGGCCACCATGTGCAGTCGTTATGGGAAAAAAATGATGATGGCAACAATATCATTACAAACGCGACGTGCAAAGACCTCAATTGTCTTTTTTTTTTTATAATCAGAAGCAAATATGCAAGGCGAAAGTGGCTTATAATTCCAGTAACTCCAGCTATGGCTGGGAACGGGTGAGTAACAATAGGACAGGGACCCAGGAAAGGTTTTAGTATCTGTTCAGGAGAACACAGGCCAAGCATTGTGGGAAACGTTACCACAAGAAAGAAGCTAACACGTTTCCTCAATTTAGCTACAGCCACTTGTTACCCAGACATTTGTCTTGCAATAGGCTGTGAAACCGCTAGCTGGTCTGAATGAGTTATCTGTTTCTTCACATCATAATCTGAGCATCACTGGTTGGCAAATTAGCTAGACTGGCTAAAGAGGCATTGATGATAGTGTTTTAATACCTAGAAGCTTGCTTGTACTTAATACTCAACGAAGTTTTATCGATTTAACCTACCATCTAACTGGTACGGAGCTTTCTCGCTTTCCAAACACTGAGTAATGCCACACAAAGCCAGAAACTCCAAATAGCTACCACAGCCCCTAGCTAGTTCAAACAAAACACCTGCTCTCTCATTCATATTGTTAGCTAGCTACAACGAAGCTAAGTTAACTGATGCTACCTTCATAGATTCTACTGTTAGCTTAATTACACAAGCATTAGCTGTAGAACAATAAGTTGATGTTCGCTTAACGTTACGTCTAGAAAGGAAGATCTCTTAACATAAGACATATTATATGACACTTCCATACCAGTACTTTATGTGTAGATTCACTACGTTAACGCTAGGTAGCTTGCCTACATCAAGTACAAGGAGCCAGCCACCACTAGCATACATTTGCTATCGCTGTCTAGGTTAGCAAATTCTCCAGTAAACCACCTAGCTAGCCCAGCTAACTGGAGAGTCGGTACAATTAACAAAAGACCAGAAATTCAAATAATGGTTTAGAGGTGCTTTGCGATATCACAAAAAAATCGCGTGGCTAGATATTCATTTAACAAGAGACCAAAAATAAGTAGAACTGTAATATTCACCTGAACTGTGTGGAATAATGTGTTGATGACGATGAGGATGGTGGAGGTGGTAATGATGGAGCGAGAGGTTGTTGTTGTTGGTGGGTTACAGTCGCCAGGACTACGGTGACTATGGCGCTGAATCACAGGGCAACAGTTGCTATAAAGCTGTCTAGTGACAACCGAGCTTGAAAAACAGGAAAGGAGGCGGCATCGTGTAGGTGGAGCTGGCAGTGAACAGAATTGGACCATACACAATCGGATCTGTTCATCATTAATGTTTAACTTTCGTACAGATTCTTGCATTCTTAATCCTTCAGCAAATGTTGCATCAGAGGATTTGATAACAAACGATAGAGATACGTAAATCATGATAATAAATGATGGAGCTTGATAATAAATTGATCGTAAATGACAGGAGAGCTGTGAAATATACGAGTGTGCTGCTGGTTAAATTTCGCAGTTCGGACAGAAAGACACGTTTATATTAATACGTAGAACAGATTCAATCTACGCGCAATAGAAATGAAGGGATGTCACAAGGGCGAGTTCGCTGTATCTTTTTATTACGAATCATCTGCCATGGGTGGGATTTCCTTCTTGGGACACTGGAAAGTCAAGGTTGGTAGCACGCACAGAGAAAGGAGAGACGAAACACTTTCCCTTTCTCCCAATGGATTTTCCCGATGGCTTAGAGGCTACACCTTCCCCGACCTTACAGGCAATTAATTAGGCAAATATTTCTCTTGTTTGATCATCACACTCATCCCCCGACATAAGCTTACTGTTTTTCTTCATTTTTCGTTTTGAAATCATGGTAAATTTGCATAGTGTTGATCGTAACTGAAAGCCTGTGGAACAAGTGATCGTCCAAACGCATCTTTGATTTTGCAGAAACATGTTTTCGCCAGCCAAACGATCAGATACAAATCCAACACAATATTTTTCACCATGGACTCACCATGGTAAGCACTGATTTAATCTAAGCAGTACATGTAACAACATGGGCCATATTCAGAATTGTACCAGAATTATGAAGGGGGGGGGGGGGGGTGTAAAATTTAAGGAACATATTAAATGACCAAAATAACACTCATCCAACAGTTTAGCTCAGCGTATTAAAGGAAGCCTAGCGTTTTCTGTCCTAGTCAGAGAGGACGTGGAGACCCCAAGGTGCTTGGTTAGCCATCCATTCAAAGCATGGAGCTCTGGAGCTCTGTCCATTGGTCAGTGCACGTACAGATAACCTGTTATTTTATATCTGATCATTCTCTGTTCGAAACGGTTTGTATGGTGTTTAAAAGTTTACAAGAACGGATGAAAAAGACCCATCAGTCGTTTTGTTTCAAAATTAACAATTATATTAGCTCGTTGTACTAATCATTCATATTCTCTCTCTTCACCTTTACCTTTGCTGCACAGCAGCGAAATAAAATATAAATTGATATGCTATTTGGAAAATAGGGTAAACTATAAATGCTAGATTGCATGATTTAACAAGAAAGCAAACACAACACAACAAAACAATTTTTCACATTTTTCACAATAAGTAGGTATGTGTAAAAATGCAGAAACTGTTTATGCTATGTTTACATTCTGATGAGAAAACTATCTAGTATTTGAGCACAGATGCATTCTCTTTGCAAAGTATTTATCTTATGAAACCGGACCTTTTTTTGTGAGAGAGACCGCCTCTAAAAGACTTGTTAAAACCCATTTTAAAGAAGATACAAGACTTTAATGGCTTTGCTCTATAAAAAGAGGCAATGATGAAATGATTTTTGTTTAGATGTTATATTTTAGGCTATGGCTGTTCTTTCTCTAAGGCATCCTGTGTGCTGAATGCTGAGAACTGTGGTTGTTTTTTTAATTGTTTTCCTTCATGAAAGAAAAAGCTGAATGTCCACACACACACACACACACACATTCATTACATGAAAATGCTCTGTGTCAGTTGTTTTAGTAAAAGTCCTACACACGCACTTAAATACACTCCCTAGTTTATTTGTCGTGAGTTAAAAGCAGCACACAATTTTTCCATGTTTTTTTTTTCTACTGTGCACATGTTCATCCAAGAGGGGGCATTATATTCCAGTGTGAAACAAGGAGGACTGCATTCCGGGATGATGCCATTGGGTGGAAAAACTGATACATTTCCATGTTCCCCCTTTGACCAACTAATGCGATTTAGAATGCTCGACACAAACCAATGTTTTTTGGTGGTAGAAATCATTTAAAAAATATGTACAAAATCTATTTACATATTTAGTTAACATTGTGTTCTCAATTACATTATATTGTTTTTTCCCAAAATTTTCAAAGATAATTCCGTTAATCTAAAAATGCTGTAATGTACAAAATGAACATCCAGAAAGAGCCATTCATTTTTAATTAAGACAGTTTGAATATGAAAGTACGAAAGCTCAAATTCAGAGATTTTCTAATAGAAAAAGAAGTCTTTGCAACAGAGGAGAAACACTGAATGATGTAACAAATAAACAGTTATTTTGACAGTACAAAGAAAACAGAGGCATTGCTTAGAGACAATTTGAGAAAACAAGTGTGAACTCATTGTGGGATGGACAGGCTGAATGTCATCCTTCGGCATAGACACATGAGAGCTGGCTCGAGCCCCGATCCAAGGCGCTAATGTGGAGATAGTTGTCCTCCGACATGGTGTTTCCCTGGTCTGTCAGGAAAGCCTGTGATCCACTCTGATGATTGTACACCTCTGACACACACACACACACACATACAAACAACGCATACACATGCATATTTCTTTCAGTTCTGATTGTGTTTTGTGTTGTGATAATTAAATCCAAGTAACTATGTATCTCCCTCTTCGTATTTCTGTTTTACCTGTGATTCCCGACAGCGGTCTGGGAACGCGATCTGGGTCGTGCTGTGTTGTGACTGTGGGGGCCAGACTGTGCTCAAACGTAGGAATCTGCATTATGGAACACGGGGGTACCTGATTCGTTGTCCTGGGTGAGTCACTGTCATTATACAAGCACGGTGACTGAATATGACCGGAGAAACCTGAGGAGGGAAAAAAAAGCCGCTGTAAGCTCTGTGTAGGTTTTCTTTAGATTTCAGACAAGATATGGCAAGGTAATGATTCCACTCTGCTGCTATAATCACCCTTGAATCTGTATCATCATGTCCTTTATATAAAACGCAGGTCTGCTATCATAAATTTTCAAAAAGGTACACTTTACCAAGCACTTGCAAGACCTATTAATAAAAGGAATCTATTTTTGACACTGCACTCTCTAAATAAACAATCATCTTTTGCTCCCAAGGCAGAGATATGATAATTATGTTTCAGTCAGATGCACCTTCTCTCTCTGTTCCACTAGTGTCATGTATCAACTGCCTACAACACAAAACTCTGTTGTAGTATCTAACAATAAAACCTATCTCAAGTGAGACCTGTCCACTGCCCCTCTGTTAACAGTTTTTAAACACACCCTTGGAGTATAAAATAGGGTGTAAAAATGGACTAAGGGAAAAGAGGAGAGAAACTGACCTTGCTGAAGTATTGGGTTGGATGTGAGTGGACTGGGTGTGGAGTGACTTAGCGCTTTGCCACAGGTCTTTTGGGGTGGAACCGTGAGTCTTGTGGTAAGCTGAGATTGAGGAGCTGGGAAGCGAGATGAAGCAGAGCCTCTGTGCTGGGGCAAGGGAGTAACGAATCTGAAGAGAGCATAGGAAAAAAAAAAGTATGACTGGGCTGAGGAAATCTCTTTGGACATCATATTTATTTATGTATTAATGGCTACATGGATAGAACAAAAGTTGTGGTCATTGATCATTGACAAAACAAACAAACAAACAAACAAACAAATAATGTTACACTAGGGCAAGGGAAAAACACATTAAAGAAATACTCAGCCACAGGGATTTTACAATTGGTTTAACATCTTGAGAGGTAATTACTGCAATCGCCTTTCGTTTTTGTGCTAATTTTCAGAATTTACGATTCGCTTATTGAATTCCTGGCACACTCTGGTCGGTGGCTATGCATCCATTAATGCAAACCCTTGAGACCAATGAGGCAGAGTGAGGCTTGCTCTCACTGGCCAATTGTCTTTCTAAGATCCTGCAGGGAATGGCGTGCCTACTGCTGGTACTGGAACAATTGCAACCAGCAAGTAGCCATGAGCATCTGGCTCCAGTGCTGCGAAAAACGGTTCTCTCTCTGTGCCTTTGAAGTTCAGCGATGGAGGAATGCATTTGTATGGGCTGACTAAGTCACAGCGTTGCATTCCTTCCAAAACTGTAAACCTCTCCCCCAAACACTTTCCTTCAGTAGATGTGCAGGACTCACAAAAGCCCAATAGCTCTTTTCACCGAGGAGAAAATAGTGCTTTATTTAAATCTGATTATTCTGACTATGAGCGTACAGCCATAACTCCATGACAACCAATGTTTAAGGACTTATTTGTTGCAGATCAGAGCAAAAGAAAAAGAGTATTGGAGCATTTAAATCAGTCATAGTGATTCACTTAGCCAAAGTGAACTCAAAATGAATGAAAACTGGACAGTCTCTCACAAAGCTGATGTGGTCTAGACTATGGCAGGTTTCCTCATTGAGAGTGGACCACAATATGAAGAAAAGGGGTGAAAAACCCAATCTTTAACGATTATTTGAACTAATCCATCAACCTTTTAAAGATTGACAAAGACTACCCCGCCTTTTCTTTTGATCTTCTGCAAACATATAGTGGAAGCTATCCCACAGTCTTCTGCTCAGGAAACTTTCTCTCTCTCTCTCTCTCTCTCTCTCTCTCATTATATACATGAGAACATTAGCAAGAGAACTTTTCTCTTTCTACAGTCTTTCTTTCAGTCCTCAAGTGAGCTAGGTACTAATTTTAGGGCCAGCAGGAGGTGGCAAGCCAGGGAAACTGAAGGTTCTTAGGGTACAGAACTTTCATTATCATGCATTTGCAGTTATGGTGACCATGAAATTAAAGTTTCTTTCGTTCTGCAGAGGATTAGCAGAAAAGGAAGGGAGAGAAAAAAAAAAAAATTCAGGAAACATTTTCAGTTTAACAATATGGTCTGTATTAAGCAGGTTAAAGCCACGATGGCAATGCTATTTATTTGTAATATTTCACAGTCCACACAGCCGATTCAATAATAATCAAGTCATTAAAATTTAGTTTTGGTTAATTTAGTCAAGTGTGCTGACAATGGAGTAGAAGAAATATGTTGAACAAGCTGTGAGTACTTGAACAGGTCCAGAACCCTGAACCAAAGTAACCGTGTTTTAAACACACATTTGGTTTGCTCTGCTTTCACTTTTTAATTGATTTGCACAGCACTTCAGCTAACGCTCTTTTACACTTTAATTACAGTTGAGCTCTCAATTTAAAATTCTGCTGCTGTTCCGTGTCTCTGTTTCGTAATGGAAGTGAAACAAAGGACAAATTACGTGGCCGTGGTTCATTGCTGTTTCCTCTGAGAAAAACAAAGGATCGTTCTTCATTAGTCCTCCTCACACATTTCTGTTTTTCATCATAGCTGCACTTGCAGCGAGTGATGTCCTGTGTAAATGAACTAATACCGGTACCTGTTGGTTTCGTGCAGATGGGGAAGCAGAGGTAGCAGGAGGTCATTAGGAGAATGATGAGCGAGATGCAAGGAGCCAGCTACACTGCTGGCATGGCTAGACTGGTTGATAGAGAAGACATCTGTCACAGAGACAAATAAAAAAATTACGAACACAATATATATATATATGTGTATGTAAGGACTTGTTTAAGAGACTTGTTTACAAAGAAACAAGTCTCTTTTATTAGGAGTTTAATCAGGGAAAATGTAATAATTTCTTGCAGTTCATTGAACAGGGGTTATTAAACAGGGTTAATTACAAATGTCAAATGCATTGGAGTTTTACAGTGCTGTGAAAAAAAAAAAAAAAAAAATTGGCCCCTTCCCGATTTCTTCTGTTTTTGCTTGTCACGTTTAAATGTTTCAGATCATCCAACTGATTTTAATATAAGACAAATGTGAGTAAACACAAAATGCAGCTTTTAAATGTTTGTTCCATTTATTGAGGGTAAAGAGTTATTCAAAACCTATGTTACTCATGTGAAAAAGCCCCCCCCCCCCCCCCCCCCTTTCCCCACCAAAACCTAATAACTGGTTGTGCCACCCTCGGCAGCAACAACTGCAGTCAAACGTTTGCGATAACTGGTTATGAGTCTTTTACATCGCCGTGGAGGAATTTATGCTTGCTCTTCTTTGCAGAATTGTTTTGATGCAGCCACATTGGAGGGTTTTCGAACGCGAACGGTCCGTTTGAGGTCATGCCACAGCATCTCAATCGGATTTCAAGTCAGGACTTTGACTAGGCCACTCAAACCTTCATTTTTCATGCTTTTGGGCCATTCAGAGGTGGACTTGCTTGTGTGCTTCGGATCATTGTCCTGTTGCGTAGCTCAACTTGCGCTTGAGTTTTAGGTCACGAACTGATGGCCGGACATTCTCCTTCAGGATTTCCTGGTAGAGAGCAGGATTCATGGTTCCATCAATTATGGCAAGTCAGGTCCAGGTCCTGAAGCAGCAGAGCAACCCCAGACCATCACGCTGACACGCCATGTTTGACCGTTGGTATGATGTTCTTATTGTGGAATGCTGTGTTACCCGAAAGTCTTGGGGGTCATCGAGATGTTTTTTGGCAAATGTGGGACGACCCTTTGTGTTCTTTTTGGTCAGCCGTTGGTTTTTCACCTTGGAACTCTTACCATGGATGCCATTTTTGCCCAGTCTCTCATCATGGAATCGTGAACGCTGACCTTAACTGAGGCAAGTGAGGCCTGCAGTTCTTTAGATGCTCGTCTAGGTTCTTTCGTGACCTCCTGGATAAGTCGTCGATGCGATCTTGGAAGAGTTTTGGTTGGCCGGCCACGCCTGGGAAGGTTCAGCACTGTTCCAAGTTTTCTCCATTTGTAGATAATGGCTCTCACCCTGGTTCGCTGGAGTCCCAGAGCCTTAGAAATGGCTTTGTAACCCTTTCCAGACTGATAGATGTCAGTGACTTTGTTTCTCATCTGTTCTTGAACTTCTTTAGATCATGGTATCATGTGCTGCTTTTTGAGACCTTTTACCCTGCTTTACATTGCCAGGCAGGTTCTATTAAAGCGACGTTTACATTCAACAGGTCTGGCAGTAATCATGCCTGGGTGTGTCTAGTGAAACTGAACCCAATTATCAGTTAAATTCGGTTAATAACCAATTAACCAAATTTAGCTGATAATTGGGTTCAGTTTCACTAGATTTAGTAAATAAGGGGGCAATTGTTTACTACACAGGGCCATGTAGGGTTGGATAGCTTTTTTCCTTCTGTAAATGAAATCATCATTTAAAAAACGCATTTTGTGTTTACTCGGGTTATCTTTCTCTAATGTGAAAATTAGTTTGATGATCTGAAACACTGAATTGACAAATATGTAAAAATACAAGAAATCGGTAAGGGGGCGTATACTTTTTCACAGCACTGTACTGTTATCTAAAAATAGACTGGTGTCATAATTTCTTCCATTTGATTTATCTTTTGAGTGCTGTATACCTGTATTTATGCTGCTGTTGGTACCAGGGGATTGGCACAATTTGCTGTCAATCAAATCCAGAGGTGAAAGGCTTGGCTGCAGGGGTTGAATTGTTAGGCAGTCTGACAGTTCGTCTTGGTTTAGTTCTGTATTGGGCCTTAACTAAGAACAGAGAAAATGAATGCAAAGAAAACTTTAAACATGGTGATTACATATTCCAAAGGTCCTTAAGTCTGCGTTGTTTATAAAATGATTTTTTTTTTCACACAAGATCATTACCTCTGTGAGCAAAACAAAACATAACTATTTGCCTACATAAAGACTCGGTTGGTGTGATAAGCATGATGTGAGATTATTTATATAAAAAGAGTTTTGGTTAATTTAAGGACATAACGATGAAACAAAGATAACTTTCAGACACATTAGGATCACGTTGCTCTCCATATTCCTGGCAACTGCAAACATTTCTCCTCCTTTTTTCTTTCCCTCCACAGAACCAGCTCACCTTTAGAAACTGTATCTATGGTGATGTGACTTTCATTTTTTTTCTTTGTGTTAATGAGACTCAGCTCCTACATATCACAATTAGCAAGTTTCAATTTTAAAACCTTGGTGTAAGTATATAGTGTGCATGACTACATGCTTCTATATAAATACGAATATATCGAATATATAGAATGAAATTAGATTTTTCCATCCATGTTCCTGAGTAATTGTCTTTTGTGTGTGTGTGTGTGTGTGTGTGTGTGCGCGTGCGCATGTGTATATTTGTGTGTAGGCACATACATACATATGTCCTAAAGTGGATAAAATATGGAACTTACTACCAGATCAATCTGAACATTATGCGTTGGTGAATCTACCTTTAGAAGGGCTAGCTTTCTGAGCCCAGAGGCTGTTTATACAACTCAAAATAGATTTTTTCAAAACCAGCGATGGAGGACAAATGGTTTCCCAGCTGAAGTGTCTACAGTTTCTTGAACATGTCATGGAGTCATGGATCACATATAGAGGAACCCTGCGGTAAAACCCGGGTGGCTTTATCAATGAGTCGATTGATACGACCAGGCAAGCGCTTGTCAGGTGATATTACATACTCCTTCTGTTTATATCTTTGTCTAGAATGAGTAACCTTTGTGTTGCTTAGTGCAGAAATTAATGACAGACCTTTTTCCTGGCTTGCTGTTCCTTTGAGGAGTGTGATTTCACATGCTTGCGAAGGGAGCTGGGGTCTGTGTAGCGCTTTGTGCAGCCCTGAATCTGACACGCGTAGGGTTTCTGTGAGAAATCATGCAGGAAAAAAACAAAACAAAACAAAACTGAGTGTTATGGAAAAATGCTGTTGCAGTGGTTCCAGTGTCTGGTATTGGAAGGTTTGTTACTCTTGTGTGGGAGACCGGCTCACTGAACGGTTTGAGGGTATCTGGGGGCACTCACTGTGTCGAGGTGGGTGCGCTGATGTTTTGCGCGGTCACTGGAGTTACTGAAGGCTTTCTGGCATCCTGGGTGCTGACAGAGGTAAGGTTTCTCTCCTGTGTGACTCCGAAGGTGGATTTTCAAATTCTCCAATCGAGAGAACGCCTTTTGGCAACCCTCAAACTGATAAACACACACACACACACACACACACACAGACATAAAAACAGAAAAATAATGGGTTGACAAAGGAAGAAGGTAGTGTACAGGGCAGGAACTTTGTGTCACTCACAGTTGCCCGGTATTCCCATACACTGAATAACTGGTCTGACAATCTTATGCATTTCTGCATGCTACAAATAAGAGAAACCAGGAGGGGTCAGTGTTTAACTGCCCATGTGAATGGATTAATGATTTCATGGCCCTCTAATGAAAGTGGAAATTTGAACAGATATCCAAACCACCCACAAACATCTTCCTCCTGAGCCTGCGAACACTGATCGCAAGGGTTGTGGCATCTGATTTTGACCTAAACTTGATTTGTTAAGAGTTACGGCCGTATTGGCTAGATCAGCAAGGAAAGATGCATATAACATACATCTTCCGTGTACATATGGATTTACCAGAGGAAGGAAGACAACAGCTCAACAGAACCCAGTATGAAGGGGAGCTCTCGTTAATATTACACTCAATCTGATACTTTACAGTTATGTCAGGACCACAAGAATTTGCTCCTTCCTCATCCAGTAAAAAAGCAAAACGAAGCATTAAGATCTTACTGTAGTGACCTCACTCAGTGAGCATGTAGAACATCAGCTCTTTGTCCTTCCTGGACATGGGCTGAGTGATGAGTAATGAGCAGGAATTTGACCACGGGAGCAGTTAGTGTCATGTGACAGAGAACAGCCCGGCTGATCTCACGGAGGTGGAAAAACACAGACATTATCCTAAGAAGGAAACCAATACAAAAGTATACTTTCCTAAGGTCTAATACATACCACTATTAAATGCTGGTGTGACCAAATAAAAAAAAAAAAAAAGTACCATTCAAATCGTTTTAGCTGTTTATTTATTCTAGGTTTCCTCCTAAACTGGCTGTGTCTGTCTTGCTCTGCACTGTGCCTTGTCCTCAGGACAGAAAGCAGAAATTACACTGTCAATTAATTTTCTTTATGGATCCATCACTTTGGCATATTTATTTTAAGCTCAGCTGAACTGAATGTTCAACCCATTCTTTCTTTTCTGTAGGTAAATTATGGACAAACTGCTATTGTTTTATATATATATATATATATATATATATATATATATATATATATATATATTTTTTTTTTAAGTATTTTCAGTTAGCTACCTGTGAGATCTCGTTTAGGATATTAACGATTTTCACAGACCTTGTACAGGAACTTCAGCAAAACTTCCAGGGGAAGAAACCGCAACCACCAGCAAAGTGTAATCATTTTATCCCCTGCTCTGCTGGGGGGGGGGGGGGGGGGGGGGGTTTCTGACAGATAAACAGTTCCAGGAAAACATCTGCTTGAACTCTTGAGAGTCATGTGTTTTAAATGATTCCTCTCTCATAGAGATTTACACAAAGGAAAGTAATAGCCGACAGTGCCGAAGGTTTTAAAAACATTTTTTTTTACATTATTGTTGTTATTGTGAAACACAGTTGTTAAAAGAAAGAACACCACTGAGATATCGCCCTCATAAAGACAATATATGATGAAAAGTTCTGCATACAGAGGAAAAGAAATTTAATTAGGTGGTTTGCTTCAATAATATTCATAGGTTTTGTCAAAGTACACACAAATGTGACCACAACATCCTTTTTGTCTTTCCACTAATGAGTGTTCATGCTTCCTTTTGTGGTTTGCCTAAACTCTCTCTCTCTCTCTCTCTCTCTCTCTCTCTCTCTCTCTCTCTCTTTCTCTCTCTCTCTCTTTCTCTTTCTCTCATTACACAGGTTTTGTTTGAAAAGCTGAGTGCTTGAGACTTGGATTAAATAGCTGTTTATTAAAGGAGTTCGGAGACTGCCTCTACCATTTCATAGTCTCTTCACGCGCAATCTAAACACTCTCTACTTCTTGCCATGACCCCTATTATAAACAGTGCACACGAGTAAAGGTGAAGTTTTCTCTAAATGCGTAATTTAAAAATATCATTTCCTTTGTCTTAAAAGACGTTTTCGACCATATTTCAGTGTAAGCATTAACTTCTCATCATGCTGGATTTCCTCTCTTCTTTCATACACATACACCTCCTTTTTTTTTTTACGTGGTTAAAAGCAAAATCAATGTTCCACGACGTCATAGAGGGAGAGGTCTCAACTCAACGTCGAGAGCTACTGAAATCAGAAATGATATTCGTCATGTTTGATCCCTTCGACTGCCATTGAATCGCGAGCGCAGTAGACCACTTGCTAACAACTGTGACTGTCCACCAAGCGTAAGAGGAGCGCGGCCCGAGAGGGAAGGGATGCAATCAATAAGCATTCAGATCAGGACTGTTGGGAGAACAGACACAACACAACGCCCCGACAAGGCTGGAGACCGCCAGTGGTCCACTGGCGTGCTGGAGTGGCTCAGAGTGCGAGAGCAGCCTTTCAGATAGACTTTATTTAATAAAGCTCTGAACCCCCCGTTGGCTGCCCTGCGAGACAGAGGGACTGAATAGACGGTGACATGGCTCCTGCGTACGGCTCAAAGCCACAGCAAGCCTCTGACAGACCATGGCATCCTTCCATGCCCCAGTGAATAATGGCAGATCTGTCCTGTGCCAGCAGTCAGCCTGGTAACATCTCCCCCTCCCCCTTTCCCTCCCATGCCCCTGTGTTTTCTCCCCCCCTTCACCTCCCACCCGTCTCCTTTTAACACCAAAGGGCTAGCACCGCCCAAACTACTATGCAACACACATTCTCAGACAATTCCATTGGTGTCTAAAGTCATTATAGTAATGGCAAATGTTGTGCAGTACATGTTTCTCCATATTTCTAACCAAAAAAACCCCCCAAAAAAAACATCTGGATGCTAAGCGCATTGTTGTTATAGACACAGTTCAAAGAACTATTAGTAGTGTGAGAGTTAAGTAAGATATCAATGTCTCATAGCACTGGCGGGAGACCATCCTTAAAAAAATACCATTAAACTTTTTTATCAACAAGGGCTCTATTAGTTTTGGATGAAATCTGTTCAAACTGAGCAACTATCTTGCCTCCATTGTGAGAGAACAAAGGGAGATCACTCCAGAGACATGAAAAGGTTTGTGTAAGGCGGGAAAGGAAAAAAGCATTGTTTCTGATGCCAGTGTAGTTTCCCTCCTTACAGTTGCTCAAAAACCGCTAAAAAAGTCCTGGCAAGCAACATATACAGCTAACACATTATTCAGCAACTCAGACAGGACTAGAATTTCAAGCTTTTCTTTGTGGAGGGACCTAACTGGATTAACACGAATGGGGTTGCCTATCTTTAAAGCTAAGTGATCTAAGCAAGTGTGTACCATTTTAATGAATAGAGCTTCAAACATCTTCTCCTCCACACACACACACAAACACACACACATACACACACACACACACACACATACACACACATTCACACACACATGCTCAGAAAGAGAGTAGGAGAGAGAGAAAAAAGAGACAGAGAGGGAGAGAGAGAGAGAGCACACCACTTACACCCACTGTATGTTATAATCTTCCTTCCATAAAAATCACATACACATGCATATAAGAGAAGACATTTTAAGCTTGCTCTGACACATTTAAAACCGTGAGAATCTTTATCCAGCAGTACGCAAGGATCTGGAGATCGTAACACAGCCAACAGTGACGCATACATAATGAAATCTTAAGAATAACCAAGCTTATCTTCAAAGTAGCTGCCTACAGTTTTTCTCCAACGGGGAAGATCCAGATGCATTATTCCATAGCTGAATCAGATTCATTAGAGTAGACAAACATAACTGGACTCTCACTGTGATGGTAGATATAAAAACAACTTCTCGAAAAACAGTTCTGGGCAAAGGGTGTCATGTCAAACGCCAGGAAGAAAAAAATTTTCCAGTGTATCGTCGGTTCATTTTAGTTCATTGTAATACATTTAATTTGTTGTCCAGACACAGAAGTTTGTTCTTGGGAATATAATTATCCTCTGAAACAAACTAAAATCAGACAATTAAAAACTAGGCAATTTCAGTTAAAGCTGGGGGAAAAAAACTCCTCCAGTCCAATCTATCTATTCAACAAACAATCATGAATGACATGTTTGCTTTTTTCAGGAGAAAATAAATTAAATTTCCTTTTTCTTTTTCTTAGGAAAAAATCTTCCTTATTGAATTCATTCCAGATTACTTTGTGTAAATGTTTCTTAAAGTAAATGGATAACCCATCTACAGAGACGGACAGCAATACAAGTTGTGGCATGCCTGGGGTAGCTTTTGTCATTGTGTGAGGTAATAGGATCTGTTTAATTATGATCTAAGGCTACATGTCTGTTTACTATTCTTCTCTGCCTCTCTTGCCATCCATCCCTCCTGGAAGTCTTTCGTAAGAACTTTGTCAACTGTTGGTGGCAGTTTGTCATCTCATGAAATTTTGATAGAACAACAAAAGACCTCAGGACTTTCTTTTTTCCCCCCTTTTCCAGCTGAGGAGGTGACTGTAAATAGTTTTTTTTTAGTCTGTGATTATATGCTTCACAAAACCATCCAGCAGTTCTAGCTACCATGGCAACAGGAATGGGTTCTGAGTAATAAGTGAGTGTTTGGCTCAAAAGGTCGACCACAGGTATGTGTGCCATCAATGATTGACGAGCCAGGAGCATTGAAATGAGGCGAGGGCATGGGGATAGTTTGCCTCTTACTCATCCAAAACCTGTAGCTTTTTTTTGTACCAAGCCAAATTGGGAAGAAAAAGCAGGAGGCCACTCTTTTCCACTTTCTCACCTTAAATGTCTAGACCACGGTCTGAGAAGCTTGTGTAATAAGTAACATGTTATTTTAGTTTAGTTTTTTTTTTTGTTTTGTTTTTCTTTTACATGCAGTCCAATTTAAAGAGACCCAAAGCCAAGGGAGTGCTGAGAGCCAAAGGGCTTTGCACTGTACCTTACAGGCTCTCTGAGACCATGTCACTTTGACTGACAGAACCCTTGGCGCCTGGCTGCCTGTACAGCTGGTGGAAGACTGGGGCAGCAAGCCGCCTGTTTTCCTGCCAGCTCTTAAGTGTAGGCCCTTTGTGCTGATTTAATAACTACATAATTACAAATATTCCCATGTCAATTATCACAGATTTTTCCTAATTAGTTGAGGGCCCGTGCTAATGGCGGAAAGAAAAAGCCTTCACAACTGAAGTCATAGGTCGGTTTAACCCTTAGACGCCAATACATCAAAACCCATGATGGGTCTTTTCTAGTACTGCTTCCAATGATTAATTTGCCTTGATATTTTTTCCCCTGTGGAAAAAAAAAAATCTTGTTGGGTGGTTAAAAGATCTTCAGTGATCATTGAAAGGTCTTTTGTAACTCAACTAGAGGAGGTAAAACTCACCATTTCTACTTTCAGTTTGGCAAATTTGTAGCTGCTTGGTTTGATTATTTTTGATGGTGATATAAGCTGAGAGTCATACTCACTGCAAGTCTGGGACTCTGGCTAACAGAATTAACAATTCGAGAAAGGCAGGAACCCACATACCGAGCATTTGTTGGGTTTCTCCCCGGAGTGCACCCTCATGTGAATGAGCAGTTTGTAGCGGGCGTTGAAAGGCTTGTGTTTCCGTGGACAACCCGTCCAGAAACAGGTGAAGTCCTCGCCCTTGCGCTGGTCGACATGCAGCTTCTCAATGTGCTTCACCAGCTCCTCTTGGTGATTGTAAATTGCGCTGCAGTCCAGCCAGTGGCAGCAGTACCCTCCATTACAGTCGTCAAGTTCGCCCTCGTCCTCTTCTGGCATAGGACATAGAGCCAGAGGAAGGGAATAAACATTGTCCACATGGGGTAGGGACACCTGGCACATAGGACTCTCACTTTGTCCAAAGAAGTCATTATGGGGCCTTCGTACGTGCTGGTGAGAGTGGTAGGGTGGTGGAGGACCCCTGAGTGGAGGAGTTGGTGTCCTGATGATAGCGGACAGTTGGAGCTGGAGCTGTATAGATGGAGACAGGCCACTGTCGAGGGCGCTTCGGTCCTCCGCTGCCCTGTCAACTGTGCTTCCCTCTGCCGGCAGAAGCTGTTGCTCCACCACCAGGTTGCTCGGCTGGCCTTCCAGCCCACTCTCCTCCTCCAGCCTCCGCATGCGAAGGTTCTCTGTCTCGGGCTGAGGATCGCCGCTTGACATCAGGGCCGGCGTGTAGCCGACCTTAGAAGTGTGTTGGCTGTGACTGGGTTGGAAGATGCAGCTCCCTCTCACGCCCAGGAGGTGCCCGCAGACGTCTGACTGCAGGGGGGAGAGGGCAGGGTGGGAGGCGGGCGAGGTTCGAGCACCGTTGATGTAGGCCACCAGGGAGGTGGGCGACGTGCGGATGATGGAGTTGAAGTCTATGCCTATGCCGTCGGACAGAGGCGACATGGACAGCGCTCTTTTTTTGGAGCGGGAGGAATGACGGGGACTGCCGGCGTCCCCAGTGAACAGATAGGAGGGAAGCGAGGCGGAGTTAGAGACGTTGGTGGCTCCGGACATGGCAGTGCCTGGAGGAAGACTCAGAAGATCAGAGGCCTCCGCTGGCTGATTTGAGTTCTGCTGCGGGCACAGAGGGGGCAGCACGCGATACCCATAAGGCCAGTCCAACTTGCTGCTTCGCACTGATTGGGTCTCTGCGACGCTGAGGGTTGTGGAGGCCAAGGATTCTCTAGAGAGCAAAGACCTGCAATAACACAACAGACCGTGTTCATTGGACACACAGACCGAGCCCGAGCCGCACATCAGCACAAAAACAATTCATTATCATCGGTTTCTTTTTATTCACAGCGATTGGTTTTCAGTCATTTTAAAAGGGTTGATGGGACATACCTGGCATCTGTAAAGGGGACGACGAGGCCCAGAGAATGAGGAGCATGATACGGGGCAGCCGGACCCGATACATTAGTCTGAATGGTTGCTGGAGAAACAGGGTCAAGACTCTGGACTATCATGGCACTATTGGTCACCTGTAAGTTTTTACCACCGTACTGCCCCAGCAGTTTTCTGTTCTGCCCCAAGACAGGGTAACCTGGAATACGGTGAGAGAAACCATTCACACATATGGCCAGGTTGTCTAGACATCACTCTACCTCAGTTACGCTAAGCTTTGAAACACTTCATAAGAAGAACTCCATCAAATGATGTACAATATAGCTAAGAGGAATTATGCATGTGTGTACATGTTTGGAACCAATACGCAGCGTGGGCAAGCCTCAGTCTTGAAAACAGAACATAGACAGGGGATAGAAATATAGTTTCTGTCTGTTGTTTATTTGGTAAAGATGACATCCATAAATCTTTAACGCACTTCACTGAAGGAACCCATCATTAGCGCTTCCTGAGCACGAGTCAAAAACACAATTTCAAAGACCTAACAACCATATTGGCTAAGAGAGACCTTAATGCTTTATGCTAGCTTTAGGAACTCATCTTCTGTAAACTGCATACAATGCATGGTGTCGCTTTATCAAACGGTCTTGTGGTTACACAAAACTTACACTACGTAGTAGCATCATTCATTGTTTGACATTTACTGTTATTGCTATTGTCTAAATCCTGCTGCTACATACACACCCACGGAGTGCTGTAATGGGCGTTAAGACACTGACAACACCCTGCTCTTTGAGGACTGAGTTAATTTCAAGGTCTTACTTACAGAGAGAGAGAGAGAGGGAGAGAGAGAGCAATCCATATCCTTTGAGTTAGTTGAGTTAACGCATGCAATTAAAGTTAAGTTGTGTCATCACATCACCCTCGATATGACTGAAAAGTGAAATGTGATTCCACACAATTTAAGTCAATGCGCTTCCTTCTGTGTAAACACTCATGCTCATTATGGATGATTATCAAACATTTGAAAACATTGTTTGTATGATAAATGAGAGATTTAACCACAGCAACACTTTTCAACAATTATAAAGTCCATAAATTTGACTGTTGTCAGAGATGAATGATGAAGAACAGGGGATATATAAGGAATAGTACCATCCACTCCCTCTTTTTGTTATATTTGCTTGACTGACAGATGTAATCGATTAAAAAGAGTTAGATAAACTTTAATATATACATTCCCAATTTTTTTAACCATTTTTTTCATTATCATAACTCATTTGATAATTGATGTGGAGAGTGAATAGCAGTTGTTCGTTGTTTATATTCTATCCATGTCATGTACAGATTGTTTCGTAGGCATATAACAGAACCATTTTGGCCTCATAAAGAAATAAGCACAATGTGTTCTGTCCCTCAAAAGAAGTAGATGATTACTCATCGCATTCCCATGACAAACTCGCACTGCTCAGAGATGTTTTCAGCTCTGTTAATTACTAATGAGTTTTCTTTTCTTCTTTTGCTTCCATGGTTCATTTAGGAGCAAGCTTTCTGCTTGGTTAATTATCAAAAAATATGAAAGAAAGAGTCCAGGGAAAAGACATGGTGGAGAGCCCGCTGTACGATATGGAGGTAAGTGAAGTATGAAGGCTAGTATGTAAATCAGCACCGCCGTTGTTTTGGCAGAACAAGGCTGAACAGTGTTCCTAAGTCTTAATAAATCCATTCAGTGTGATAGAAGACAACCAACCAATTTTTTTTTTTCAGTTAGAAGAATTAAAGCTTCAGTAAACAGGACACGATATGATGTTCAAATGTAACGACAGTCACATTTGATGGAAATTCATGCATGCACACATGCACGTCTCTGCTTTGTTACAAAACGCTGTGGAGTTTGGAGATTGTCCTATCACAGCTAATGTTGGTGGACACGTATATCTCTCCCTCTTGTGCCATACCGTGTTCAAGAGAGAGGAGGATACTGTGTCTGGGTAGGACAGAGACCTTTTGAGTACACTGCCTTCCTGCTTCCATCACATTTCAGGTTCCAGACCGCTGGACCAAGAAATATGAGCGGATTGGCACGGTCATTGCCTCTTTTCTTCGAAACAAGAAAATTTTTGAGCTCTTAATTCCAGCTCTTTTGTATCATCGTAGATTCGACTTCAATTTAAAGTAGCACAACAGAAGTTGGTCAGCCAAGTCCAACAGATCAACGAGCTACAGACATTTTCATCATGTTACTAACTATATCCGCCCTATCCGAACTCCAGAAACCTTTGCATTTTATGCATTTTAATGTGTTAGCACGTGGGTTTTGCATTTAGAAGCAGCGTGATACAAACATGACCATAATATTTAGGAAAACAGCATTGTCTCATTAATAAGCTCAAACGTTATTTTCTTAAGATACACCGACAAAGGTGCAAGGCCAACCGGAGCCAGGCGTATTACCTCTGTGGCCGCTGTTGGAGCCGGTGGATTTGAGGCACTGTTTGGATGTGGATGTGGCCGGTTGGAGAGGGAGGGATGGTGCATGGTGCTGCGATGAAGGTGGTGGTCCATTGAGAACGTTGCCGTGGTGTTTACCGTTGGTCAGCACTTGTCTGCGGAGACTTAAGGCTGGGAGGGTGATAGAATTCACAGGTGACTGAGTGCAAAGAGCGCCGCTGGCGCTTGCCCTGGAGCCAGGGGTCGGGTTGGCACGGTGGGGCGGGGAACCGCAGCCGCCAGCATGGACTCTGATATGGGGTACCTGCTGCCCGGTGATGGCTCCCAGGGACTGGGGCATGCCGGACGGTGACACCATGAGGTTGCAGGCCTGGCCATTCATCTCCCTCACCACTGTTTCACAACTGCTGATGTGCTCAGAATGGCATTTCCGGTTGGATTGCTCTGCATGTGTGGATGGGAAACCGAAATAAAGTCATTACAAAACAATGTCATGCAAAAACCCGGATTCAGCCACGCAATGATGACACCTACTCCTCAAACACTTGCCCAGCTCCACTGCCAAACTGCATAATCTTTGGAATAAAGAATAGAGAATAAAGATACAAAACAAAAAAAGATTTAATTTCTTATAAGATGATGCTCGATGGCAAAAGAGTAGCAAAAGCTTGTCGACTAAATTGTGGCCTTAATCACAATGACAGGGGAAACTTATGTGACGGATGAATGTTACCCAGTGTATTAAATAACCACCTGAAATTCCCGTTATGGAATAGCTCACACACAGAAAATGCTGGAATATGAGTATTACACTATCATGTTTTCAAATTTAGCTTCCGCTGGACCTTTTGGCCCTCTACCATCTGAGGAGAGACTATTCTGTGTATATTTCCTCACGTGTAAATGTTTCATGTATACAACGAAGAAAGACGAAACAAAACGAAGCAAGATGAAACAAAACGACACAAAACAAAACAAAACAAAACATTTAGTAAGTGCATTGTGTGCTGTGTGTACCATATTGTATGTAAGCAATAACAACTTGTACCCACATTTAAAGGGAAATATTTATCATTGTGTATGGGTATTTGACCCTGTTAAGTCGGGTGTCGTTGAATGAAGGAGACCACTGCAGGATAAATGCTCAGGAACCGTCTACTCTGGAGAACTGGATAGTTTACATGCTATCGTTCATGTCAAGCAACAAAGACATATATGTATTGAACTTCCTGACTACGGTAGCCGGCACATATATCACCTTTTAGAACAATGTGATTTTCAGCTAACTACAGTGGCCAGCGCGCACCATCTTTTAGAATCACCCAATACACAACAGACCCCATTAACATAACTGACGTTTATCATGATAGAAGCAGTTTAGTATCAGCCAAATGAATATTAAATGCAATTAAAATAAAATATCTTGAAGTGAAGGGCAGTGGGCAATCATGAATGATGGCTCAAATCCAAGCACACTGAAAGCAGTTTCAGAATGTGGAAGTTTAGTGCAAAAAAAAAGCACTAAGAAAGTGAACATGTATCAAGTAGTCCTAAAACAAATTTTTTCAAGTGCCTGAGTTCTCAAAGAAAAATAATTTATTAATGATGGTGATGACCACAAAGTAAAACAGATGACAATGATAATGACTATTATTATAACTAGTAGTAGTAGTAGTAGTAGTAGAAGTAGTAGTAAAAGTACTAGTAGTAGTAGAGTGGAGACACACAAGTAAAAGTGTTTAGGCAGTTTTAGAGAGCAGCAACATTTGTGCATCATAAAGTTTAAATCAGTCTGTCTCCTGAACAAATTACAAATGAACATTAAAATCTGCAAAACCATTTACGTCATGATACTTTGAAACTTGCGGAGACCAGTCGTGAAAAAAAAGTGTTTTGACAGCGAACGAAGTGAAAATCCTGCTCACCTGGTAGTGATGTCCTCAGTAGAACTCGGCATGACTTTTGGTTACGTGACGCGCACCTTGCACTTTTTCAGCTTGCCAATAAGTTCGAAGGACGCAATAGTTACACTTTGAAACCTTCACTTGCATCAGTAAAGGTCGTCTTTTAAAATAATGCAAACTTTTTTTCCCCTTCACACAGGTTTACGTCTTCCACCATTCATGTAAATTTGCTCGTTGTCTGAGAGTGATTTGTCTTGAACTGTGACGCGGTCTGTCTGCGTACTTTCTGTGTGTATTTGAGCGAAGCGGTCATCGTCTCCATGGGCGGATATTTGTTACCCTTTCACCCTATGGTTTCGGGTACTCCAATTTTAGCTCACAGCACAGCTACATGGTCCCAAAATGCAATTAGACATTATGCAACATTCGAAACAAAAAAAATAGTAACTAATTTAGAGCAAAATTACCCTACTCTTGGTAAATAGCTGATGCCTATCCAAAAATGCCCATTGCATTTAGAGGTCTTTTTTCACCAGGTGATGATAACAGATTAAACTACAAATCTAATCTCTGACAATGATGGGATCATTAGCTACAGTATTCAGCATTTGCACTTCTTGGAGACCTATGGTCAGAGACACACACACACACACACACCTTCTCTCTCTCTCTCTTGATTGAGAGAGAGAGAGAAAGAGAGAGAGACAGACAGACAGACAGACATGGGTGTTGTACATCTACACCTATTTTGTCTGACATCTCTACCTTAATGAATAAATACATCAAAGGGTTTTTGAGCAAGTGCCTTGTTGTGCTCACATGAATGTCCCTACATGGATCTGCACGCGAATCTTACATTTGCTATTTCCCTCCTTTGGAAACCCTATTTAGTTCGTTCACTCCGTCAGAGCAGCAGTCACTCATTTTGAGAGAGAGAGAGAGAGAGAGAGAGAAAAAAAATCTCGCTGCGTTAATTGTGTCTCATCGACTTGATCTGCTTGAGTTATAACAACAGATGTTTGTGGTGTGATGAGCAGGTCTTACTGGTGAACTGATTCCACGTTGTGAAGAGCCACTTTACTCATTACACAGTGTGTTACATAGGATATACCAGTGATTAAAAAGGACTCCACTCCATGTAGTTTGTATAGTGAGCATTTGTCTCTTCAGCTGGTTTGGGTTTATTGAACAATGCAGTTGCTAAGCAATCCACTATATATATAGTTCCAGATGAGTTCGGAAGATAGTCTACTACTTGCTGTCTTCTGATGGGGACAAAAGGAGTTAAAAAGCTATTACTTGATGAGAGAATTCCTCCCTGACCTTAGGACCTCTGTGTTGTGCCCAAAGAACCCTGAAAGATTATAAGGTCATGACTCCACTGCAAAACAAATAATGCAAGTATGATATAAAGCTTGCGTTATTGCTGCGTAAGAAATTCATGTACTACAAAATATACATTTTAGTTGAACGAGAAGTTCATATTTTGACTTGTCTGGCCCTCCACTGTGCAATTAAAAACAGGCACGGGGTGCAAGACAAGTATCCCACCAAACATCATCAGCACTCACACTGATTTCCAAGAAGGTAAAAATATCTGCTCTGAGTTATGTATTTAGACCTCATTAATATTCCAGCCTAAATTATAACTGACCTCCGTCCACCCAGCCTGGCTAAACTCAAGTCCACTGTGAAAGGCTACTCTACGGGCAGCTGGAGTGTTTGCACAGCGAGTTCTGCTACTTGTTGGCATGGCAACCTCATTGTTTATTCTAGGGTGACTTGAGAAGGTAACAGCGCTTAGGAAAATGTGTTTAAAGAAATAGAATTGAAATTTACGGTAATTTCACTCCTAGTGAAACCTGTTGTTAACCTGTTTCTTTGGCCAATATCTTGTGCTCTGTACACACGACATACCAGAGATTTCTTGGTTGCGATATCTGACATGATATTTAGAAATATTTAGCTGTGCTCACCTTAGACTGTTGCATAATTGGACCTGATATAGAGTGACCTCCAGTGGTATTTGAATGAAATTGACAGTACAGTAATTTAAAAATGCATACGTTGTGTGTTTGCATTGTCATAATCTGGGTTATTTATGAGTTTTTCAATCTCTTTGACTTTAAAGAGTCTATATCAAAAATGGTAATGCTTTCCTCTCTTGGCTGCTGTTTTACAATTTGTAAAATATTGCATGGAGAAAATGTTGAATATGCACATGCATTTGCCGAGAACTCCCAAAAAGAAAGAGCCCTCTCCTCTATGGAGTGTATGCTATCAGTCAAACATTTGTGTATCAGTATATGTATGGCTCAGTGCATTGTTTTACATTTACAGTAGGCTACAGCTGTAAAGTGCATTGAACATGAAAGACTGTGATTGTTATTGAATATTTGTACCCTGCATCCCATGTTTTACGCTGTCTCCATATTACATATCAGTGAGTGTTTTATATCTATATGTGGAAGAATGCTGTATTTTGGACCTCATACAGTAGAAATGCTGACCTCTGGAGTTGAATAGCTTTTTAAAGAGTGAAAATAAAAGTTTCGGCCAGAAGAGTGCAGTGTTGTCCCAGAGACCTGAACAGCACCAAGGCACTTATCCAATGACATATGCCTCTGTGCACATTACAGAACACACTACTGTATATCATACTGAATATGACCTGCAAGTGGAGACCCCTAGTAGATCAGTATATTGGAGAGTTCAAACAATTAGTACTTCATATGCAGCTTACATATGTGTTGAAGCAGAGAGAAAGAGAGAGCAAGAGAGAGAGAGAGAGAGAGAGAGAAAGAAGGAGAGAGAGAGCTCAATGCTAAGCTATTGTGAATATAGAAACCTACTTAGATGGTATTATTGTTTGACAAAGCTGGATAAATGTACTCACGAGGCTCAGAACTCGATCAAAGAGTCAGTTCTTAATGGAATCACATACTGACTTAATGACACAGCTTCTAAAAGAAGAAACAAATCATGTCGTTCTTTCATTACGATGTCAAAAATACCATTAGGAAGTTTTAAGAGTTCATAGCAACCACTTAAAGTAATGCAAGTTGGAACACATCTATCATTGCACAACTTTCCGTTAGTAATAATAATGTAGCTAAACTGCAGTGTTTAGACAGTCCAATTATTATTTTAAGACAGCAGGCGCAGCAGTGGTACAGACTAATCTTTGTTTGTTTGTTTGTTTGTTTGTGTGTCTTAACCTTTTTTCCCCATAATATAATTCTTTTGGTGTAGCATTTGATCATTTTTTCTTTTAAATCCTTTTGATATTTCACCTGCCAGTCCTGGCTGAGACTCCCAGCTGTACTGTGAGATTTGATAAGCATGCTACCCACATCCCCAGCCCCATAAAGCAGTTGAAAACGTGCTGGTGATTCCATTACTCTAGCGTACAGCTACAGAACCACAGTCAGCTGATGCTCGGAACCTGGACCACTCACTCGTATATTACAGCTGACACAGAGAACTCAGGGGACAGACTGTGTGTAAAGTCTTGAGGTGGATAGTCCATATATGCACTGGTCTCTAAAAGAAGTTAACATTCTAAAGAAATTCAGATCTGTGCTGTCGTAACTTCGCAATTTGCTAGTTTAGAGGGGTTTTTTTTTTTTTTTTGGACGAACATCTAGGGAAAGTGTTTTGAGTACGTAATATACTTTCGGTTATAAGGCTTTGTGGAGCTAATTTCTCTCCAAAAATGAGTGAATGAAAACAGCTGTGTGGGCATTACAATAATGAGCAGGTAGAGGTTCAGTAGCTGTATTCATCTTATTGCACCATGGAGCTATGGGGTTTTTGCATTTCTCTTCTTTTCTTATCGATCAATCTACAAAAAAAAAAGTGAAGAAACTTCTAATTAAACCAAAATCTCTAATGAGAATAGAGAATTGACTCAGAGAACCTTTAAAGATAACACAAAAAAAAATTACTTTAGCCTTGAAACCTCTTATTATTGTACCCCTCCCCTCCACCCCCCCAGCCCCAAAATGACTCCTAAAAAGTAAAGCTGACTCATCAGTTCCTTTGCTGAAACACCCGTTGGGCGTAATTCTTGTTTTTCTTTGGGGTGATGCTCAAGGGTGTTGCCTGAGGATCGACTGTAGACTCCACCTGTACTTTTCACCGTATATTATTAATGTCACTGTATGGGCAGCAGATGTTAACTTCAGCCCTGGGATCTTTAAGTGACTTTAGGACCAGGAGTTGTTCCCTCGGACCACGCGATGAGTCATCGTACTGAAATGATGACTGTCTTTTCCCTCCGTAACCAGACAGATTGAGGAATAAACAATTTTGCATTCATTCATTTTGTGATAAGATTCAATTATGTTCAGTCATTCCATCAGATAAAAATCAAACGATGCCTAGCAAAAAAAATAAAAAATTGTCATGGTTGCTTATCCAAATGGCAGATTAAGCAAAAGAATAAAAAAAACAACAAAAAAGCAAAGACAAAAAAAAAGAAAAAAAGAACAAAAAATCAATGACACAATTAATCATGAACTGTATAATTAATCTTAAACTAAACGCATAAATTAATCATAAGCTGTCCTTCTGTTTCAGATCTAAACAAGATGTATTTTATTTTTGTCATCTTTATCAGACGTTGCTCTGAGCTTATGAAAATCATGTTTTACAAAGGTTGCCATTGTCTTGAGCAGACAGTTGGCAGATTCGCTGTGAAATTCACTGCTCCATAAATCAAATAGCAGAATGTCAGCATGGTTTTCACAAACCTAATAAAACATGAAATCAGGTGGAATTGAGCAGATGTGGAATCTATATTCTACTGTGTGTGCGTATGTGTGTGTATGTGTGTGTGTGTGTGTGTGTTAGCCCTAGAGATATGAGTGCATTCAAACATTTATTTCATTACAGCTTTGCCTCATTTTCAAAACACTACCAAACATAATCATAGTCTAATAAGTCTGAGAAAGGGTATTCTTGTCTTCAACTGTGTCCTTCCCAACGGCTTTTACATTTCATTTATTTCTCCCCCTCTTTCTCTCTCTCTCTCTCTCTCTCTCTCACACACACACACACACACACACACACACACACTCAGGGTTGCAAGTGTCATATCTCCCACATTTTACTAATTAAAACACTTTTTTTAACGCTGTATACATCTGACCTGTTGACTGCAGTGGCACTTAAGGTCAAACATGCACCTCTTGGCTAATTCGATATGGCTGTTTGGATTGTGTTTGCTTGAAGTACAAAGAAAAAAAAAAAAAAAGACTCCTGACTCGTTTAAGCGTGCAAGTTTCCATACACTTTCCGTTTTCATGCGGTTCATCCAAGGTTCTTATGTCATCATTATCCCATTGTCTCCACCTAACACAGGCAACATTTGCCTTATTCTCCTCTGGAGGAAGATGTTCCTCCAGATCATCCTCCTTCCTCACATTTCTTACTTCAAAAATTCACATTTGAGGCTTTGTGTATATAAATGACGCATGAACAGCATTGCTATCATTGCAACAGTAACAGCTGACATTTTCTCAGACAGGTTTAAACTGAGCCCACAGAGCCGGCGGAGTGTTTTCTGGGTAGTTCGCCGGTGCTTGAGTGCTTAGGGAGGCCTAAGGGAAGGATAGCTAGGGGTAATTGCTCGCTGCTTTAAGCAGAGCTGAGAGGTTTTTTTTTTTTTTGGAGGAGTGTTGCTCTTAGGTTCCGGGAGTATGGCGAGCCATCAGTCACAGTAGGGTGTCAGGTTAGCTGCTGAAGGTGTGTCATTAGCCTCCTGCCGTCTGCCTCCTGGTCCGGCCCTCCCCGCATTCGTCTTCATTAAAGAGGAGTTGACTGGATCTCCGTGAGCAGATGGTCATTAATGTGCACGCCCCATCCACGGGGACGCTACCTGGAGGACACTCGTCACCTCCCGAACCTTACCTTACCCGTTCGCCGGTCTTCCTCCTCTCCCCCACCCCCCGCGAGACGACGAGATGACCGGAAGAAACGCGACGCAGCTGACACGAGGCGCCCCGGACGCGCCGTGGCCTTTCCGTCGTGATGACAACAGACGCGCCTCAGAGATCAAACGTAAATATTTGAACTGTAGAGGAGAACCTCAGTAGAGGATTTGATTAAGAAAGCATAATACTTCATGCACAACTCACCAAAGCACAGAGCAGAGCAAGACAGACTTGGAAAAAAAAAAAAAAGTATTCTGAAGAAGGTTTTCGAGTGTTTCCTCTTCCCTTATAAAATATCGTTTCCATCCACAGGCCCAGGCGAAGGAAAACGTTTCGAGTTAAGTTATAATTTAGATTCCTTTTGAATCCGAGGGTGTATAATTTATTTACACGGTTTCCTAGCTGCAGGAAATCCTATAGATTTTTTCCTGTCTCTACCGAGAGGATCTCATCTTGTCAGCGTAGCTTATATGGTTACAGAGTAATGACCCTTTGCACACCAGGTGCTTGTTTGAAGTCACAATGGCTTTCTCAGCTGTCTGAGTTGATCTCCTGTGTGTCTTTTAGTCATTTGATGATTAAATGTTTTGAAACCAAGTCACTGGTATGAAAGACTCGCTTCATCAGATTCATTATTGTTCAGTGGACGGATGTGTCCAGACCCACTTTTTTTCCCTGACAAAACAGCATTAGACTGAGTGAGGGACAGTAAAAAAAACAAAAAAAACCATGACAGTGACTCATGAGGTCAGTAGAAGGTTGGTTTCTCTTGTTATAACTTTGAGAGACGGTGGACGCGAATGTCGTTAGTAGTTAAACTACAGGGGGTCATGACGGCTGATGGACTCTCTTATTACACTCTATGCCAGAGCTGTGAACCAGAGACATATTACAGAGCTG
>NC_044497.1:52400275-52435275 GCF_902362185.1 Chanos chanos
GAGAGAGAGAGAGAAGAAAAAGAAGAGAAACTCCCCCTCCCAAAAACAAAACTCAAACACAGAAATATTGACTGTTATCTGTACAGGGCAGATATTCACTTTAGCTGAAAATAAAGGGCAGCAACGTTAACAGTGAGGGAGGGCAAAGGGGGATGATCATTTCTATCTGTCCTTTGCTTTTTGTGCTTTTCTCTTCTTCAATAGTCGAGGATTTTTAGGCCCTTTCTGTCGGCACTAATCCAAAGAGTCTAGAGTGACCCACCTTCGCGAGACTCTGTATTGTTTGGTGTTCAAACAGGGTTGCCATGGTAACGCTGACAAAAGAAGCCTGTGCAAAGGTTGCTCTCCGCGCAGGAGACAGCAGTTACTGTATCTAATGGACCTAATGTATGAAGAGAACGCTGAAAGCATTGCAACAGGTCCAGGTAAATGGGAGGCTTTTTGCTCGCGGATGAAAATAGCACTCTCCACAATAAGTACAACATAGTAGACTACTTGGAGGAGCTGGCGCTTGACTGACACTTGTCCACTTATCGAGTGCTGCGCTAGCAGATACCTCTAACGCTTTTCCGCATGCAACGCTATCTATCTGTTTGCGTCTGGGCTCAAGGAGCCTCTCTCTTAATGAGAATTAAAAGACCGGATAAAATCCCTCTAATTGAAACACGTCAAAAGGCTTCCAGGCCCTCTCAGGTGGTTAGAAGCAAAAAAAGAGAGAGAGAGAGAAAAAAAAAGAAAAGACAAGATGAAGGCTATCCTCAGAAAACAACATATTGTATAATGTTTTAATTATGCTACGTTATGATCCTTGAAGACTGATTCATCAGTCACTCAGGCAAGCTGTTCTTCCTCTTCTCGTCCTTGCCTTGCTGAAGGCCTTCTAGGCTCTGTTCCAGTTTCCTGAAGATGGGACAACATTTCTACAGGCCAAGTTTCTTTTAATGGAAAAAAGATGCTTCTATTCTGCAACTGTGAATGTTAGGAGCATGTCTATATAGAGTGTTCGTTTCACCGCGTGACTACATGTTCACTGACTGACTGACTGATGGTAGATATAGTGTCAACAAGTGTAATATTTATTTGGTAGTTTCGAATTGATCTTCAACACTTTGATGTTGTTGATATAAGTTGGAACTTCTGTAAATCTATTTATTTATTTTAATAATACATTCTCGGCAATAAATAGTTTCTCAGTTCAGCCTGACAACTTGAGGAAAATAGAGGTTTTGGGGAAGACTTGATATTTACTGAGAACAACACAGCTATTGTTATGGATTACATTTTGCGGTCTCTATGGTACACGTTTTTTAAATTTTTTTTTTTTCATTTTCAAATTTCCAATTGCCAAGTGCTACCAGTATTGTTTAGCTTTCTCTCAAACTTTGCTCCAAAGTAGTTCCAAGGACTTCTCAAGAAATACTGTATTCAGCAGGGAACAAAATAAACTTGAGAGCACAAAATCAATATCTTCGACGTTATATTCGCACTTTGAAAAAAAAATTTGCTCATTTCAGGCCTACAGTAAGTGGATTTTTAGATGCAGTTTTGGTGTTGCTAGGACACAACAACAAGCAGTTCACACACAAACAAAAAAATAGAAGTCATATCAAGTGCTTTTTTTTTTTTTATTATTTTTATCAGTGAAAAGAATAAAGTGGGTCTTTCATTTAGAAAAGTGCATTTTATCATAGCCAAAGTGTATTCACAAGCCATAGGGATAATGATTAGTTCTTTTTTTATCACTCTTTTAAAAATAAAATTATTGCTAACATTGTGTTTTTGTCTCTTTGGAAACATTCGTGCATGGCTCTGTTTGTTCGATATCTTGTAAAATATGAATTATAAAATGAGCTTTTGATCTTTTTTCATTTACAGAAAGCACAAAAGAATCCATTCAATTCTATGTGTCGACGGCAAAAATATATATATATAAAAAAAAAAATTGTACAAGGTTACTCTTATGTTTACTGCAAAACGAAACAAAATGAAATATTCTGAATCATTCGAATTTCCCCGTGGAGGATAAACTCACCTTTGTTATTTTCCGTGTGTTTTTTTTTTTATTTGCACACTTTCGCACTATTTTTTTGGTTCCTATTAAAATGTCCCCTGCCGACTCAAAACCATGCGTCTAAGAGGAAAAAGGTCAAAGCAATTTATATTTGACATGTGCGGCTTGATCGCCCTGTCATTGCCTAGGGATCTGCCACTTCCACATGCTCTGTACTGCTTGCACTACAGAAGGGAACCAAACACACGTGGAACCATTGTATCGGAGGGGGAGCGTTTTCATCAATTTGCCACAGATGATAGCTGCGTTTGTGTTTGATCCATCCTTTTTTTTTTTTTATACAGCAAACTCAGAAATGTTACCCCTCCCTGTGTCTTGGTTAGATTTTTTTTTTCTCTTTCTCCAAAGTGACCTGTGATGGCTGCTGGAACCTCGCAGCCTAGTTATCAATATTCCTTTCCATCAAAATGAAATGTCTCCGCAATGCTTGACATGACACAGCCCTCATGAGAAGAGACATAAATGAAAATATATACAGTGCTGAAAGAGAGAGAGAGGGAGAGAGAGAGAAACAGAGCGGTAGAGAGAGAGAGAGCGGTAGAGAGAGAGAGAGAGAGAGAAACAGAGTGGTAGAGAGAGAGAGAGAGGGAGGGAGAGAGAGAGAGAGAGAGAGAGAGAGAGGGCTAATGAGTGGAGAGTAGAGATATGAGAAGTATCTGAGTGTGTGTAATGGATGAAATGGTCAGAATGGGAGGTTATTTATTGCACACATCTGCCTGTATTAGAGCAGACAAGGGGAGTCTGGGCGAGGCTGGCAGGACGGGGTGGCGCTCGGCTGCCTTCATGACTAGCCATCATGGCACTTTCCCAATGATTTACGACACGGCTCACACAAACAGGGACATATAACCTTCATAGTGCCTCAGTGCAGAGGAGATATCTGTCCGCGTCTTTCTACCATATCCCACTGTAGCCTTTGGACATGAGTTTGTGTGTGTGTGTGTGTGTGTGTGTGTGTGAGTGTGTGTGTTTACGTCTTTGTGTGTATGTGCGTTTCTGTGCGTGTGTTGGTTGGAGTGTGTGTGTGTGTGTGTGTGAGAGAGAGAGAGAGAGAGAGAGAGAGAGAGAGACTCTAGGTGTGAGTGAGCTACTTGAGTGAAAGTGACATTTGAACATGGCCTCTGGGGACATTGCAGGCGGGTGCGCCCTGTGCACATGGGCTGACAGTAATGGATGAGCTTCCCTACCACTGCTTACCAGCATCACGCTCCAAAAGTGACAATAGAAAATTTACTTCAGTTTTACTCCAAATGATTAATAATTCCAAATACAACTGCCAAAACCCACCAACCCTAATAAATCACCATTGATAAATAAGCTTTAAAAAGAATTATTTAAACGCCAAAATGTTCCTTAACCCTCATACACCACCTCTCGTAACAAAGAGTAATTATTGGTGACCGGTTTTATGATATTTAATAGAGCTATAACCATGCTCTTGGTCATTTACCTTGCAGCTCAACACTGTATACAACTCTGCTGTTCGTTTTCGGACTGACTTGCTCGATTTGGCTTGTCCTGAAGTCCTGGTGTTTTGTGGCATACCCATGGCAGGGACACGCCACCTCCTCCTCCGTGTCCAGATGTTTGATGGCACTGCAGTGGCATTGCCAGTCTGCCACCATACCATGACTCTAGCCCTCTGAGTCCAACACAAGCACCTTGGCACTCTCTCTCTCTCTCTCCCTCTCTCTCTCTCTCTCTCACAGCTCTGCCATCCTCTTTGGCAAGCAATGAGAACAGTGAGAATGTTGGCTAGAGTTTAGCTGTCAAATCATTGCTCTCCTCTCTCTGTTGCTCTGTTCCTCTCTCTCTCTCTCTCTCTCTCACACACACACACACACACACACACACACACACATGCACACACAGGTTTGTTAGGACTTGAGCATTGTGAGAATGTGAGCCGTGTGGCCCCTCATCAGCTGTCAGGCAACATTATAGTGGAGGGGAATTTATGGTCTTCTTGTTTGTAGTGGTTTAATTAGTCTCAACAGATGAGTGAAAACAGCAAACAACAAATTTATCATCTGATAATAGTCAGTGAATATCAACCCCGAATTATTATACATTATGCATTAACAACGAAAGTGCTCAATCATTCTGATGTGTGTTGTCAATGGTTGCATATACCTGTGTCAAGTTGGACAACATCCAAAAATAACTCCCGGGTGAAAATATTCATGACAAATGAAACTGCACATGTTAGAAAGTCAAAGCTAAAATTTGAGAGTCTTCCATGAAGATTTATAAGCATAACTTGAACCTTTCTATTCATCTTCACCATTAGCTACATCTATAATCACACATATTAACTATTTATAACCATAACCTCTCCCTTGCAATATGTCTACCCAAAAAGGTTATACTGTCTTTGGCAATGTTGGTCAAGCTGTCACAATGAACGGTGTTATAACTCTCTTTAACATTTCCATCTCCTTGATTACACAAATCTTAGTTTGTTATAGTGTTATACCAAAGGTCACAGTGCTACACCGAAATGAGGTAGGAGATCCATAAAGTGGTTGGTTTGTATACTGAGGTTCCCATTTTTGTGAGAAATAACAACAATGAACACAGTAATTCATTTTCTGTTGACATGTGCTTCCTGTGAAAAAACACACTCTCAACTTTTTCCCCTCCATGGCTTCTATTTGTTCTCAGTGATACCTCTTAATTATGACCTCTAGTCCAACATACCTTGCATTCACACTGGATACATTCAGATAACTATAGTTAGTTATCTTTGTTTTTTTTTTTTGTATGGAACTTGCTTGCTGATGACCTGTGTTTATAAATCTTCCTGCTTGCCTTGCTAGCGAATCAAATCGAATGGTACCAGACTAAACACATTTTCTGGCCTCTGTCCTTAACCTCCAGCAACATTTCGATTTTCTAAGCCTTTATTTCTTTTCCCTTTTTTCTTTTGGAGATAGAACTTTAGACAACAACAATAACACTTTTCATTTTCTCATCATCTCTGTATGCTGTATTTGAGGCCTGTATCAGAAACATGCAATAACTGAAATTCAGCCTGAATTTCAAACTGGGTCAAAAGTTGAGCATTCAAGTTGCCAACAGTAATGTTTTGGAATGAAAGCTACGTCTGTGGAGTTTCGGTGAGAGACGGAGTTCCTGCTTGTTTTGCACCATGTCCTCAGTTTTCGAGGATGGTGCCACAGGAAACAAGGTTGAGTCAAACTGCTCTCTTACGGCGCTGTAGTACGCTGTCTGTTTGTCACAGAACGGAGACATATTCACTGTCACCCTCAACACACCCTGTGCTGTGCAGAAAACTCTCACTGAAGCTGCCACTCACTAAAAAAAACTCCCATCTTACCTCACCACATCCGGTCTAACACACCACAATGTTCAAATGTCAATGGAAATGACGATGGTTTGGCTGCAGATACTTTAAGAATCTCCTGGACGAACATATATATTTTATGACATTTATTTAGGGGTATTTTTATTCATGAAAAAATATCCTGCATGTCCTTGTGCTATAATGATAATAATAATAAGAATGAAAAAAAAATAGATTTCTGGGTAAAGCTGTGTTTTACTTTGAAGTCCTCTTTGATTTGGAGGAGTTTCAGTACGATTCTATATTTATGACTGTGTCTCCCTCGTGAAACGTCAGAAATGCTTTCGCTTCATAATGACAGCGGTGATACAGACAATGTCTTTTGATTCAGATGATTTCCTACAAAGTCCTGACCCAGAGACAAACAGGAATGAGCCAGGCAGAATAAAAATGGAGAGCTTGTTACTTTGATCACTGTCTGCTTCACATGACTGAACACCATAAGAGACCTTAATTGCTGTTCTAGTGTTTCTGACAAAGATCTAAAGTTGTTTTGCTGGTTGAGTTGGAAGCATGTTGTTGTGTCCACATAATTAGAATACAAATTGTCCTAACTTAGACTGAAATGCCAGAGCATTCACTGGAAATAAACGCACATTTTACAAATCACTGCGCAGTACAGCACTACTACCAGAACCAGTAATTCATCTGAAGCAGTGAAACAGCAAACAAGGCATCATTATATAATGTCTAATTAACCTTTAAATCCATACAAACAAAAGCCAAATTGGTGGAAGTGCTCGTTGATCGGATACAAATTTGGGATGCTTAATATGTTCTAGTACTGCACTGATGACTGAATGTAGCTGCATTAAAATATAAAAATACCATGCCTTGACTAAACAGGTCCATTTCAGTCAAATCTCACAAAACCTTCTCCGCATAGGACATAGTAAAAAATGATCTATTGGAATTTAAAGATAGGCTTAAAAAATGTAAACACCCGGAATAACTCGTTATAAACTCTCCCGCATAGTGACCACATAGTGTAAAACTATTCACAGTAACCTCCAGTGATGACTTGATTGTATTTACGCGCACAATAATATAAATCATATTTTGAGCAAAAATGTCATGCGGCAATCTCCTCTAAAGGTTATTTCATGCTATTACAAATATCACATATCAGTCATGTGAGGTTTCAAATATGTTACAAATATCACAGATCAGTCATGCGTAGGTAATGGGATACAGTGGCAATGACCGATGATCATTTTAATGTATGGTTCACTGGTGCGATAAGCTGGACATATGATCAGAAGTTACATCATGTACAGTAGGAAAAAAAACATCTGCTCCCAATTAGGCTCCTATCCAAGTCAGCGTCCTCACTCAGAGGGCCCGGACTGCCTCACAAACTGCGTCAGTATTGACTGGTGGTCGAAGTGATAGCGCAGTAGAGCAGTGAAACTCACTGCCAGAGGTCCTGGGGCAGGGCAAGGAGCTATGGGGGAGGTGTGTATGTGTGTGTGTGTGTGTACAGTAAATCAGTAGGATCCATTAGAAACACAGTGAGTACTTACCACCCTGCTAATACATCTCCTGGCAGTATTTCAATCTTCTTTTGCCCACAACTCCAGCCGCTCTTCTTTTTTTTTTTAATCTTTATAATAGTATTGACTGGTGGTTAAAGTCCTCCTGTCTAATTTGTCACCTTTTTTTTTTTTTTTTTACTGCGCATCCCCGACACTTCGACCCAGCGGATCATGACACCAATTAAAAAAGGACAATTTGTTGTAGATTTATTACAAATCATCCCTTAAGGCTGTGTCTTCCAGCTTCTCACAATGTTCTCTGACGACTTAAAAACTGAGGTAAGAGGACACCATAATGTTATTGTTCGCGGTGTCCGTTTTCGTAGAACACGTTGAAATATGTGACCTAAACAGACTACTGTGTTTTCACAGAGAACGAAGTAACCAGGATGACACAAGAATCATATACGTAATCGAGTTTAAACATTTATCATGCCACGCATGAATACAATGAAGTCATTCACTAACTGAATGCTATTTTTAGAGCCAGAGGTACATGTCTAAAGTAGAAAAGCAGAAGGGAAAACATAACTATATGCGAGGCACTGTAGAAACAGCATCTGGAAGCAGCAGACGGTTAGCCCCGAATTGATGGATTCACAGCAGGATAACAATCATTTCTCACATTGCCTTTGATTAGGCAGTGCCAGCTGTAATTCTTCTGTATTGGCTTTGTTACGTGTATGCTCAATCTACTTAACACATTATTAAAAGCGTCGATTAACCGCGCACCTGAATGGACATCAATAGCATTTAGATATTTCTGGCTATTTTAAATTTTGCGGTTAATGGCAACAGCCCCTGTGCAGTCCCCTTTTGTCCCATTGAAGTCAATGGCTAATTTAACTAATATGCTCTGAGGTAAATTTGGATATTAAGTCATGAATAAACTAATGAGGCAAAGAAAATTTTAGCGGATATTCCTTTTTTTGTTGTTGCTATTGTTGTCGCTATTGGTAATACACTAAACTACATGAGCTGATTAAGAGATCATTGTTCCACATTTACAAACATTTACATTTACATTGTTCCACAGACTAAAACAACAAACAAACAACATGGGAATTTATATCCTCTTAACTTCAAACTCCACTGGAATGAATACCAAAGCATCATCTGCAATGCTGCAGTATATTGAACCATGTTTCTTACTTGTTATATTTTTCATAAATCCTACCCATACACGGGTGTGCAAAGGAAAGAAAATCCACTACTGTATGTTACATTAACCAGTAGGTCAGTGTTAGCAGCAATGCTAATTATAGCTGCTTTTTGATAACCAAGTGTTTCATATTATAATATTTACAGTTAAATATTAGTGCTGGTACTGAAGCCCACTAGCCAGATCTAGCTTAAGTTTAACGCAGTATCTTATTTTGTCGCTTCATGGTTGCTGTGGAGACAACATGAATGCCAAGGAAGAAGTCTGCCCAGTGGAGTTTATAATACACACAGCGGTTGCCATAGTGAACAGGAGGACAGTAAGCGTGTGAGGTAAAGATGTCGGCCTCATTGACACTGCAAGGCATCTGTGTTGTGTTGTTACGTCTCCTTGTTAAGCGGACATGAAACCATGAAATTCTCCTCAAAAGGGATTACTTTTCTTCAGTGTCAGTCTTTTAACCACGTATACATTTACAAGGTGAGTGTTTGACTGTCCTGTGGAAGGGCCTTACACAAGCAGGCAAACATAATAGCAGACCAATAACCGTAGCTTAGCTTATCCATTCTCTCCCCTGTAAAACACACAGTATCCTACCTATGCTAATAACACAGTAAAACTCACTCCCAAAAAGCACATTAAGCATCAGGATTGTTCTCGGGGGAAGGCGCTACACAACCCACGTTGCCTTTTAGTTAAGGAATTGCTGACAAATGAACATTTTAGAGGTTATCTCTCTCATCTAATCAACGTGCGCTAATGCTTACTGCTACAGTACAACTTCTCACTCCGGCACTCATGCTATCGACGTTCTGTTGCATTAGCGGAACAAGCCTCAAATTGCTATCCTTATTCATTTTCCAGTGACAACCTTAATGGAACGCAATGGCCCGTTCAATCCCTTCCCCAGTTCCTATCTCCCAGGACCCTCCTTCTGTTGCACTCAGCCAGGTTTTCTGTCACTGGGGGTTTTTTGAGTGTCTCGTTGCATTAATACCACTCAATATTTGCCTGATTTATTCTGATAATGTGCATTTTAAACCATGTTTATACGCTCTAAGCAAAACCCAGTAAAAATGTTTTGTTTTGTTTTTTCACCTGTAAGTGATATTACCTAACAGAAATATTGGCTTAACTTAGTGTGTTTTATGCGCCTAAGGTAAACCTTTTTTTCCCCATATAGGTAATATGACCTAACAGACCATATAGCCTTAATTTAGCATGTTTTATGAGCTAAGGTAAACACTTTTTTTCCATATAAGTGCTATGACTTCATAGAAATGTTGCCTCATTTTATAAAATGGGGTTGGTATTGAATATCATTGCAGAGTGTTTTTTTTAACCAGTGACTGAGTGATGATTGGAAACCCTTCAAGCATATGTACACACACACACACACACACTCAGACTGAACTAGACCATAGCATACAGAGACAGGGATTCAGAAACAGCTTGATATTCAATATCATTCAAGTACTTTGTGAGAATAGCCATCAGTTAATGAAACAAATGTTTATATTTGTTTAAGTGATAAAAGAGATACACACTCGTTTGCAGTGTTTGCGTTTCTGATGGCTGCTGGGAGTACACGAACAAAATGAACCCCATCTGGAGTTCTTGGTTTGTCTCCATGGGCCGTCGTTTCATTAGCTCGACATGTTCTTTGTGACCTGCAGAAGAAATGACAACTGATTTACCTCAAGATCAATTTGTATGTAAATCAGAGGAAGGACTGGAGGGTGACGGAGTGGTGTAACAACAGTCATTTGCAGATCTGTGCCTGTCAGTTTGGTTCAGTCAGTGGAGCAGTCCTGAATGCTGAGGTTAATAGAGCTGATTTCGATAATATGACCCTCTTTAAAGGCAGACCCATCCTCTACACACAGTGCTTCAGTTCTCAAACCACCCAGACTAACGTTGCATTCAATCAAATCGGACCACTCCATTTTACTCCTGAAAATCGGCATATCGGAGCCGACAACAATTTCCGAGCAAAGCGCAAATTCAGCACACAAAAAGAGCAAACTTTGGATATGTAATTTTATTTCTAGAGGAAGTTCCACTTTTTTGAGGGCTGTTTTGAATCATATATGAGCATTATAAGCGTAAAAAGACCTCTGATAACACGTCCGTTGATTGCTTTTTCTTTCTGTCAAATATTAACATGTTTTCATATCAGAGGTCCTGTTATCAAACGCTTGCTGTGCAGAGGGACAGACAGCCCTTTGGTCATCAGCGCGGCGTTAAAATATCGTAGCCTGCCACTGGCGTGACCTTTTATCTGCGAATGATAAATGACTTCTATGACTCACTGATATTCTTGCCAATTTCCTTGCCTTTGATTTCCCGACTGCGTTTGAAGCCGACTTGAACTAGCCGCGGATCACACGGGATGTGTCTTTCCACACCGGGAGGTGGAAAGTCTCATCCTTACAGCACAGATGTTACAGCGGTTTGGCCCAACCCCCCCCCACCTCCCACCTCCCTTCATTCCCCTCCAAAACATCACCGCTACATTCAGAGATTTCACACGCTTTAATGGTAAGCTGCAACCCAGATTTCAAAAGAAGTCATGATTACAGCATGTCGCATTAAGTGTTTACAGAAGACTCTTGCGCTTAAGAAGTGAACATAAAGAATCGGCCAGCATGCCTTGCATCTCACTGAACACTAAACGCTGAATGCTAAACACTGAATGCTGAATGCCATGGGCTGAAAGAAGCAGTTATAGGCAGGAAGTTCTGACAATTGATGGGACCCCACTTGCTGAAGTTCTAGTCTATTCTTTTGAATGTTCAGTCAAGGTTGTGTGTATTTTTTTTTTTTTTTCCCTGAGAAACTGACTTCGCAGGTATATTCAGAGAACTGGAGGTGACATGATAGATGGATAAATATCCTCTGTGAAAGAAGGCATGTCCATCACATCCGCTACAACCAGGCTGTGTGCAAGTGTGTGTGTGTGTATGCGTGCGTGGCCTAAATGATTTGGACCACAGCCCAACCCTCCCGGTGCACTGATGGACAGCTGATGAATCCAGTCACGCCAACCTTGCCTGAGGTTGTGGCTTTTCTTTCTTTCAGCTCTAAAAAAAAAAAAAAAAAAAAATCATTTTCTGTTTTTTTTTTCCTTTTTTCTTTTTCCAGAGAAAATGAGATATAAGAAAATGTCTGTACGTGCGTACATCAACATCAAGGTGTAATATCTACCTATCCATGCTTATTGCTACTGTGGAGATGTTGCAATTATCCTTTCAGATATAACTCTTTCTTTTTCCTGCTCATCACTCTCTTATGCGCAAATAGAGAGGAGTGAAGAGGGAAGTTTTACAAAAAAGTGAGAGTTATGATGAAAATTATTGATGATAGATGCAGAGGGAGAACTTTCATATAATTTTTTATAGTGTTTTTTTTTTTTTTTTTTTCCCTTTGCTCTGTAGACAGATAGAGTATCCAGTAAAACATGTAAGCCAAAGCTAAAGATATGACCTTCACAGAATAAATGTTTGGCTGATATCTTGTTTAACTGGATAGGGAGATGAAGCAAAGGGCTCTTGTTTGTTTAGATAATTGATGGTTGACCTTGATGGGTGATGACTTTTGACAGCTGACAGCTCGTCAATACCCATATTACTCTTCTTTGTCTTTGCCCTGAATCAATAGCATTGAGAGGTCCTGATTATTAATCATTAATATTTCATTATTTGAGAAAAATACCTTTTTCTTTCACCTTGATGTAAAATACTGACCTCTTCTTTGTTGTTGTCATCCTCCACAATGAAATAGGCATATCACCATATAATTTCATAGCTTATATATGCCAGAAATAGAGGGAAAAAAGTCAAATTGGCAAGAGAATGCTAAGGGAATGATGCGGTCTATTAGTCTTGTTTGATGTTGCTTTCAAATGCACCATACTATACAGCACCCCCCCCACCCCCCCCCCCCCCCCCCCACACACACACACACACACACACACACACACATACACACACACACACACACACACACACACACACACACACACACACAGGCACACATAAGGGCACAAGCATGTAGGCTCAGACAGACAGTTGCCTGTGCATACACACACACACACACACACACACTTACAGGCACACATAAGGGCACACACATACACACCACTGTCACGAAATACTGGTCTTTTGACTGCTGTGCGAAATTGGATCCATAAATCATGTCATGGGCAGTTTAATTTTATCTGCAAACCTAACTAGGCTAAACAGCCAACAGCCAATCATAAGCTGCCAATCCTAGAGACAGAGGAATAAAAAAGCTCTTTGTGTTATTAGATGGAGATATCATCGATGTCTGACATTACGACGCGACACAACAAAAGCTGCATTACTTTCACAGAATGGTTTTTGATTTATAAGGAGGGGTAAACACACACACACACACACACACACATACTACTGTCTGTCAGTTCTGGTGACGCTGCTGTATTTGGTCTCAGCATGGTTCCAAAGCATGCCATCCATCAAACGCACACAACAGTAAATGTTTCCATCAAAGCTTTTTTATTTAAGGTGAATTACTCCAAACGAGCTTAATTCAAATGCATGAAAGAGGAAAAAAAAAAAAAGTCCTCGCTGGTTTTTCCACACCTGCGTCGTTTCAACAAGTGGATGCGTTCAGCTATTTCCTCGGAAATTTATCCCCTACGCAGCGCACTCCCTCCCAGTCACCCCACCTCAGATTCATTTTCCAGAATTTGTCCTTTAACTGTCTCCAATTGGCTTGACAATGCAAGAAATGACAAAGCCACGCTGACTGTAATGAATCCAACTGCATCCCGATCGCGCGATTGCATGTGATTCGACGCTGCGGCCATAGGTTTTAGTGTCGTTTTTATGGCTGTGTGACAGATGGGGGGGGGTGCATGCAGGTTTTGATAGCAGACAGATCTACTGGGACCACAGAGTGGCTGGACTGGTTCCTATTTTCATCGCCTCCTGTGCTTATGATGTGGAGCATGGGCCATCCATGGGCTCCTCAGAACTAGCCGGACCGAAAACCGCGCCATGTGACGTTCTTAATGCACTTCCCTCTTTTGACTTGGGAATATGATGGTCTATGAGTTATTATGAGATCATATAAGCCCAGCATGTCCTGACTGTTTCGCAATTCATTAAACCCCTGTGGGCCTCTCATTCTTCCCGGCATTCCAGAGATTGTTGGCTTTAATAGCCTTGAAGAGTGTGTGTGCCACTGCATAGCCTGCAGAAAAGGGAAAAAGAGGGCTGGGCCAGGCTGGGCTGGGGGGGTTGGGGGTGGGGGGGGGTGTTTGATGATGTGTTGCAGTTTTATTTCTTCCATAAATAACCCCATTAAGAACTCGGTAAAAAAAAAAAAAAAACATAAGGAGGAGTATGTATGGAGACAGAAGACAGCCTCTGTTTGCTGGGATGATGATCCTCCTGTATTGTTTCTGAGAGTTGAAAAAAAAAAAAGACGCTTCCCTTTGGAGCTTATAGTGATAGCACACATCTCTGTCATAAGCTATTATTCCGTAGTTCCATCTCTATGCTCTTTCACTGTAATGTATTAGTCCTGAAGTCAAATAAGAAACAAAACGTATGCCGGAAAACACGCTCAGTATTTGGACATGCAACACTTGTGTCTTTGACAGTTTCACCTTTGAACAAAGATGTACTGCTTATAAATGTGTGGTGTTTACAGTGTCTCAGTGGTTGCTTGTTCACTGTATCTCCAAATCATCTATTTTTATTATAGGACTGAAACAATGCCAGTATGTTTTTTTCTCTAAATCCATTTGACAGACATTATGTTCCCCCCCACCCCCCAATCTCTTAAGCACTGTGTGCCTTAGAAACAGCATTAAAGTGACCGTATAGTGGACGGACGGATGGATGGAATCTGTTAGGAAAGGTTGCTTAATGAACTTGGAGCTCTCTGCAAGATTCTCTTCAACCGCCACTTTACCATAAGCTTCTGATGTGACCTGCTAAAGTGAAATCATTTTTACGGTGTTCACAGTAAAACGTTCTTGCGTCCTCTGAGAGGTCCCGGTGTATAAGTACGTTGATAAAACGGTATCTGAATTCTGTGTACGGTGAAAGACGGCTAACGGTAATCTTCCCTCTTGCCCCTTTTGGCCTAAATGGTTTTCTCTAAAAGCAGAAATGGTCAACATCATCGCTAAACACTGCTGATACCACTCCTCTCAAATGATAAATGACGTTGCGTCGTGCCTCCAAGGTCTGCTTTAGCTCACTGCTCCCGTAGTCGGGACCGTAACACGTGAATAGAAACAGCAATTAGGAAGATACCTCAATACAAACGCGAGGTCACAGCGAGGGGCGACGCATTTTTAAGGTAATAACTCAAACAACATCGCTCAAAGCTTTCACGAGATCTGATGAAGCAAGCGCGAGAAGGGAATAACCCAAAAGCGCTACTACGCTAATGTGCGTTTTCGGGCACTCGAAAGAATGAATAAGGTCCTTTCAAATAATAATTTTGACAACCCTGGGGGGCAGCAGTTCATATTATTGCAAGGGATTACATTTACGCAGGCCGATTCACCCTTTTTTTCTTTTCTTTTTTTTTTTCCGAATGCGCTGATCTAATTATTGCATGTTAAATGGGCATCTGGTAAATGGTGCGTATAATGATGCATTTCTAGTGATCTGCATTAAGTGCCTCTTGTCCTGCTGCAGGCTTTGACACACAAATTGGCCCTCTCCGCTTCTCTCCTCCCTCTGCTCCTGTCCCATCCTTCCTCTCCTCCATCACTGTGCGTGGGGCTACGGCGTAACCTCACTTACACGCCGCCCCCAGGTTCTCCACGCAATTAATGAAGTCGGGGCTTTGATTGATTTAGTCCATAACGCGTTACTCTCGGGGAATTGAGTGACAGAGCGCAGAGATCATAGCAAATGAATTTGGAAAAATATGAGCCCCGAAAAAATGTGTGCCCCTCGCTCAAGGGCCAAATTTATTTGACATTCAAATTTTATGAAACAGTCAATTTTATGATTATTTTTAAACGCTAATTAATCAGTAAAGCTTTGTTAAAAAAATTACAGACAAAAAAAAAATGAAATTAGTTTTTAGATGGTGGTGGACGGCCACTGGACGGGGGAGGGTTCCGCTAAGGTCACATTCTTGGCCAGGTTGACTTCTGTATGGCTGTCTCCTTTCTTTTGCTGCTGAAAGCTTGGAGTGCGTGGGCTGATTTTCAGTGACCGCTTTGAGAAATGGAGAATAATCAGAACAATATGAATTCTTGACCATCTCTCCACTGTAATTTTCCCCTCTACAATTTTTTTTCTTACTCAAATAAAGATAAAATAAGATCATCTTTTTTTGTTCTCTTGTGTTGTTTTGTTGTGGAAAAAAGAAAGGTCAAAGATTCTTCAGTGCTCTGTATTACCACAGAAACATCTTATTGCCTTTTGATATAATTACCATGCGTGCTTGGGGGGTGGGGGGGTGGGGGGGGATTTGTCATTATATACAATAAAAATTAGATGCAACTGTTAAGAAAAGTGAAAGAAGTAGAACGATAATGCCAAAAGATAAAATCCATGCCAAAAACTTAAAAAAGCTTTATTTTCCTGGGCTGTTATTATGCCAAGAAACTTACTGTAATACTGTATTTTTGTCCTCCACAACTCCTCTGAGAGATTGTCCTAATAGTTTCCCTGCCACCATAAATGGACATGAGGAGTGCTTTCTCACAATATTCCCAATTGCAAAGACCTATAATATTTAACTTTCCATTTGCATTTCACTTATCTTTAATTTTTCCATTTTCTTTAAAGGAGTCCGGAGACATTTTCAAAAAGATGACCCGTCCATTCGTACGTAATTAAAATCATCACCATTCAATTTCTCTCACTGTAAGAATTGGAGTATGAAGCACTTCTCAGGTGAAATGTTCGAAACTAGTGAGCGAGTTGGAACATCTTGTCTCCCGCTCAGAAAACCACAGCACTGACCTTTCTCAGCATTATCTGCTATCATATTATTAACTTTACGAGCATGAATTTATTGGACGTGGCTCACCCAGGTTGCTGGTCTAAATGTCGGGAGAAGGACTCATTAGAGGACCTATTTTAGACGAGTGCCTTATCCAAAAGGGTCGTTCTTTTTTATTTATTTTTTAGTCTTATTATTATTTTTTTTCCCGTAGTTTAATTAGAAGAAAACAGACAATTCGCGAAGACTGCAGAGAGACAAACAGACCATAATAACATATCCATCATTACACTGTGGGGTGCCTAACTCTCCATCTTAGCTTGTCATTAGATCACCCGGTCTTCACAGTGGACTCTCTATTCGTGAGTCATTCCATGTGAACCCAAAATAAAACTCTAATTAGCACACAGCGGTTGTTGTTTTCTTATGCCATATTTCACTTAGGTTCCATCTTTCTTCTGAGGGTCTATTGAGCACCTGAAAAATTCTTTGTTGCAAAACTAGATTTGTGTGACATAACAGATGGACCTGGGCTAAAGGGGAGGACAGTGCACGACAGTGAACGATTGTCTCTCTCTTTCTCTCTATCTGTCCATTTAATGAGATACAAACAGTAGGGGGGGTGGGTGAGGTTTAGGGATGTGACAGTTCAGATCCTCTTAGATATAAATCGACATAAATATATATAGACCAGACAAGAAAAAGGTCAGTGCTATCATTCTTTCTGCGATACACTGGAAAATTTTCCTCTGACTCTCTGAGTTTTGACTTTCTGAGAGTTAGAGTGTGTGTGTATGTTTGTGTGTGTGTGTATGTTTGTGTGTGTGTGTGTGTGTGTGTGTGTGTGTTTGTATGTCTGTGTGTTTGTGTGTGCCCGCAGTGCATGAGTGCGCGCGCGCACCCATGTGTGTGTGTGTGTGTGTGTGTGTGTATGTTTCTGAAACTGTCTCTCATGCAGCACAGTTATGGGACTTCATTATTAGCATGACTTTGACCTTTGTGCTCTCAGCGAGCTGGTGGGAGATGGTTTCTCCGTTTGAATGCTCATTTTGCTCTGCCGTTTGCCGCCGCAGTAGAAATCCTGTGTGTCACTGTTGTCTTCTAAAATGAATTAATGAGTCTTGACAGTTGACAGAAGCAGACAAATACATTAAAACCATACTTAATAATGGAGAGATAATTAGATAAAAAAAAAAAACCATCCTTAGGATCCCCACATGGGGCAGCAGAGTGAAAGGAATGGAATTGTTTTTCTGCCTCTCTGGGTTTTTTCTTTATCCACTCTGGTTGACTTTTCATGGCTGTGTAGCATTCTGCATGCAGACAAAGGTGAGTTAAAGCTGAATTGCTGGAGGACATTGTGGATGATATCATCCATCTTGAGAATCCTAGAACTGAAGGTCCAACACCCCCCCCCCCCCCCCCCCCCCCCACCCCACACACACACCCACGCCCCACACACCCCCCACACCCTTTCGCCACTCTCCATGGTCATTTGGCACAGTCAATTTTTCCACCAGGAAAAAAAAAAGAACGTCTTCACAGTCCAGTGTGGGTAATTATTGCTCCGAATCATCTTGATAAGTTTGATTAATAGCTGACATGGAGTCAGACTGCATAAGCCCATTGTCTGAATAATGAACGTATCAGTCACATGTCTTATATTCAAATTAGACTTCATTAGCTGTGACAGATTCAGTGAAGGAGGAGAACAGAGAGGTGAAAGGATTAAACAGTATTAAACAGTAAAATCGAACAAGTCCCCCCTGTTTATGTCATTATTTACATATAATTATGTGTGTTTATATGTTTTCATGTCTAATGACCTGTAAGCCTGTCTGTGTTTTCTGTATGTTATAAAATTAAACTCTATCAGTTATAGCCTCTGAAAGTTTTTTTCGTTGTTGTCGTTGTTTTGTTTGTTCTAGCTTTTTGTTCCATGTATTAATAACAATTTATTGCAGACTTTCTGTAAATTGATTTTGGATGTTAGAGATTCAAGGTGAATTAGAGCCACTTGCAAACTCTCAGAAGGACAACACAGAATTGGTGAACAAAATGCTAAGGTCTACTGTCTGAGTTTACTGATATGAATAAAGGCCATCGCCTCTGTCAAAAGCCTCACTGTCTTCTGTTTCTTGTCGGGTTTTTTTCCTTTTTTCTTTGGCATTGTGCTCGTCTAAGAAACTTTCTCCATTCATCCAGTCTTGGCCAGCCCCTCGGCGAGGACAATAACTAATCAGCCGGCCTAATTTTTGAACAAAAGCAAAAACAGGATGACGGAAACACAGTCATGTCATTCCTCTATGCCACGCTGGGGCTCTGAGTTCTGGGTTGGGCTGCACCAGACTGGAGCTGCACACTTGAGTGAATCTGCTCGCTGATGGCAGCTGACACACGCTGCTATTAAGACACCAGCAGTTGGAGCGGGGTAGGTGTCGCAGAGGGGGTGTGGAGACAAGGCGGCAATCCTGTTTCCCTACGCCGCCCCTTCCCTATTGGAACCCTCACCTGTCTCTCTGGTGCGGGGCCAAGCGAGCGCCCCCCCCCCCCCCCCCCCCCGCGACCGGGCTCCCTCTCTCCCAGCCTTGAACCGCTCCTGCATGCTCCGCTGCCTGCTGCTGGAGAACTGCAGTGCCGCTCTGGAACGGGTTCGAGGGAGACAGCCGGGCCGGCAGCTCGCGTCTCTCCATCCTGCGCGGCTGCCATCCTGCCTAGAGCGTTGCAGATGCCACTTCGCCATTGGAGACGGACAGTTTGTCGGGAGAGGTAGAGATGTGCCGCTAGTTTCCAATCTTAAAATGACTGTCGCTCGCAGATGGAACGCCGTTAATTTGTCGCTGGGTTGTTGTCTTCGTCCGAAGAAAAGAGAGAGAGAGAGAGAGAGACAAAAAAAGGCAACTCGTCTGTTTGTCTTCCATAGAAACGCTTAATCGTTCGGCACCACAGAACGTAATTGTTCTCAGTGTTTTTGTTTTTTTTTTCTCTCTCAATCATTTGAATTTACATAGGTCGGGGTTTCGTACCACGTATGAACCGTGAATTTAAATAGTTTTGTTAACACGGATGTGAAAGGGTGTCGATAATCCTGCTGCGGCATGTGATCAAAATGAGTGCCTTGAAAATATTATGCATATGAAATAAGGCTCCATTTCCCACAACAACATCATTATTCACGTAAATGGTGTTATGGATAAACAACTGTTTCTTGGCCCATACACAATGAGCCACAATAAAGATATGTCTTTTTTTTTTTTTTCCCCTCTCCCCCCGCCATACAGGATCTGGTCAGATGAGCTCAGATCGAGAGGAGGTTTGGGGAGTCAGCAGGAGGCTCTCAACAAATTATCACCAACATCAGCGTAATTAAAAAACATAAATCTATTCGGTGGAGGCATTAATATTGTCAATCAAAAGGCTTTAAGCGTAATGATTAGAGTGGATTAATATGTTCTATTTTAAAGGATAGGATCCATTCTTCTTATCTGTCTTTTCCGCTAAGGAACGAAAGCGGCGTAAACAAAGGAGGGATGGCCTGTGTTGTGTCTGCAATGAGCTAGCACACCACAGCGAAAACCATACCAGCCTCAATGGGAATGACAAGGGGTGGGGTGGGGGATGGGGGGGTGAGACTGTATCATGCACCTCACGGTTATCGAGGCCCAATGCGATCAGAACATCATCCTACTGAACAAATAAACAAAGCTGACATGGATTTCAATTCATTCGTATTCTCCGGTGGGAGTCCGTAGGAGCTGTTTTTAAGAGGAGGCCTTTTCTGTGAAGGTCACCTTTGATAGCTCCCCCAGGTAGTACCTGAACCACACTGGCAAAGACAGAATCCATCACCTGGCATTGCCATGGTAATAGAAGCTTTTTTCTTTTTTTCCCTCCCCCCCCTCCCTTATTCACGTTGTTGAGCAGACCCACATGGGACACAGGTGTATGTCCCTCAGTGTGAATAATTGACCCGGTGACAGAGGAACGAGGAGGTCGTCTCAACCAATGACAGGGAGAGGACACCCCTGAGCCCTTTCCCACAATCCTTTTCCCAAAAAGAGAGAGAGATAGAGCAGTAGAACGCACAGAAACGGCAGAGGCTTTTCCACACCATTGCTCCATTAGGGGAGGGGGGAGGGGGGGGGGGGGCGAATTGTGAAGCAACCTTGACTCCATAATAACACAGACAGAGAAGAGCAGGAGAGTTGAGAGAAAAAAAAAAATCTTTGCATAGTGCATTACTAAACACCAGTCTCCATAAATCCGGTATGCACTGATGAAAATAAATAAAAGCCTTCTGTAGATGAAAGACTAAAACCAAACACTATGAACATCAACATTAAATGGTCAAAGTAAAGTGTGTGTCAGACATCAGTGGGCACAGGGGCTTTGAATCTGGAAAGAGATGTTCATTTTCTGATCTTGTTACTGTTAAGCACGTTCTGCTGTTGGACCCTTGAGTTCTTTTAAGAGTTGATTTGGCCTTAGGCTCCTTTTTGTAATGCATTGATAACTAGCTAATATTGTAATAGGGCTATCATATAACGAATAATATGATCTAATTAGAAAAATAATAAACTTGACGGACTGTAGATTAATGAAGCTTGATTTAATCAGGGGAATCTTTTTGGGTAAATTGTTTTACTCAGTGTACACTACATGTTTTGTACCTATAGCCTGTTTTGTACTTGAATTATTCAAGATATCCTGGGAGCAAATTAAAATCTGACATAATAAGAGTGTTAATTAAAACATAATGTTTCCCATTCAGCGAATCCACCATCAGGCGTCCATAATGAAGACAGACAGGAAACTGCCTTTGTTGCATAGCGATGTGTTTGGTAATAGGTTTAGACAAATTCTGAGGAATATGATATTTGTCAAACAATGAATAATTTAATAAGAACATTCATATGTTACCTTGTCAGGATGGCTAAATGAATACGAATCCAGAATGTACAGTGATTGTTTAATGTACAGCAGCAAAATCATCCCTACAAATGCAAACAAGTCATCTATAGTCAGTAGAACTCATAATAATAGTGATGTTAATAACCACTGAACTGCAAAGTGCATGTAACAATTGTACATCATTGTGCATGCTACCAAGTGCTTGTTCTCGGAGAAGCAGTGCACAGAGACATCAGTCAGATTCATGATTCTTAGCGATTATGTTCTTCTTGAAAAGCGCTCTGGTCAATATAATGTCATTTCTAATGATTGCTGCGATTCTGACGAGTAATTTTTCACCAAGGACAAATCAAAGAGGATTCATACAGCTGATGATGACAGCAGTCATTCTTCCTCTTAATGCCAAGGCATAATTGAAATATCAAAAGAACAGTGAAAGAAAGAAAGAAAGAAAGAAAGAAAGGAGGAACAAGAGAGTCTAAACGTTAAAAAGTGAGATCCATCTTAGAGGGAGACACAAGCAATTACCCCACCCCACCCAGTATTACTGATGCACAATGTTGCAATCCTGATGAGGCATTGCATTGGACATGGGTGTTGGTTTTTTCATTGACAGTATTTAGGTCAGCAGAGACTGGGTTAGATCTGTCCTAACTGAAATCTGTGTCTCACTTCCCCAACCGAGCAAAGGCACTGAGCGGTGTTGTGGTGGTGCACGGTTCAGTAATGGTATATGGTTCTATCATTTCAGAGAAGAAGACTGTATTTCCAGTGAAAGAACGTTTTTATTCGAAGAGAATTCCGCTCCAAAAAAAAAAAAAAAAAAGACAACAGCATCTTTATGCTGCGTGTAAGACAACTGGGCCCTGAATAAAGTGATTTATATAAACTGCTAAATAACCTTACCGGGTCATTTCTCCAGTGAGATGCATCTAATGTGCTTAAAATTCTTGCAGCTTATTTATTTATTGACTTATTTATTTATTTCATCTGCGTGGCTCTTCCTTCAGTCCATGTTGCAGAGATGAGTAAGGTTGGGCAGGGCAATGGATAACCTCATTTGCTCAAAAGACGCGTTGGTGACTCAGCTATTTAAGCCTTTTTCTTTTGCTAAGCATGAATTTTGGCAGTTTGGGGCCAGTTTGGGGCAAAATGGTTACTCATTTACAAAATTATCCATTCTTCCAAGCATATATGAAACTTGGGGAGTTGTTCATGTTCTACAGTTTAGGTAGTGTATCGCCCTCTATGTGCTACGTGTATGTTCACGAAAGCACAATTTAATTTGAGCTTCAGTGGCTGCTGTCACAACTAGCCTTTACAAAGTGAGAATTTGGGCAAATCATCTTCTCCATCTTAACACCCTCTACCGTTTGACTGGTTCGAATGCTGTACCATAGTCAAGGTAAATCTGAATTTATATCAGATAAGACCATCTTGAATTGACTATCATTGTCTTCCAGGAGCTCTTGTAATTATTGAAGTTCTAGCAATTGAATCACATGTAGATGGCAGCTTTCTCATAGTTACCATCATTAAGAATGCTAAAACAACAATTCTATGCATGTGAAATGATATGAAATTAAAAATGACATAGGCTCGTGAATTATTTTTAATCCTTGCGTTACTCAAGCTTAATTTGATGTAATTGCCCCAGTTCCTGTATCTGAGCTATGGTGGTCTCCTGCAAACTCACGGCAAGAACTCTTAATCCAGTGTGGGAGGACAATTACAATATGGAGCTATGATTACACTCAAGACAAGTATCCTCTTGCATCTTACAATAGTTCTAAATAAGACCACAGCAATGTCTGCAGAGCACAGTGGGAGAGGTGTGGAAGTGAATGTATTTCAGGAGGAGCGAGTGTTGATAGAGAAATCAGTGTTTCTTTCTTTTTTTTTTTTATGATTTTCTTTACAAGGCAACTTTATTCCTTGTTCAAACATCTTTGGCACTTAAACTAAACAAACTTGCACAAGCGTTGCTGGTAATTAGGTGTCGTAAACATTAATAAAATCGTCTTGGCTAATCAGCTTTGAACCTCAGAGAGTCTGCAGCACCTGTGCTAATCATCTTCGGGTCGCTTACAGCCTCTTATCTGAGTGCTTAGGCTAAAAACCCGATTACACTGCTCTCAAACCCCGTTGATCTTTTCTAAGTATCTCACAGCTCAGCGCTTGCGAATCTTCATATCGCGTGGATAAAGGAAGGATATTCCGACAGCTGTGCTGAACTTTCAGCCTCACAGGTACCGTGAGCCATGCAAAATGGTTTATTTATTTTCCTTTCACATGTTCAAACCGTTTTTGAATCACAGATGCACAGAACAATCTCACCTCTGTACAAACAGAACTGGACGACGGAACGTGTAAAAATAAAATCACACTACGCGACAACTGCCTTACGCGCGTATTTGGTGCTAAGAGAGTATTTCTTTAAAGATGAATGCGGTTTACACACTAATGAATCATTGATGTAACACAAGTGACAGTGAGGAGGCCACACTGGGCGCGAGTATGGAGACAGCCATCAGAACATGCATCTTGGCTTCAGGCCTCTGCGGAGACACCAGCTGTAGCGCAGATATGGTCTCCTCACACTTAGCTTAGCAATAAGCAGGCTCTTACTGTCTGTCGGGGACAGCCCGTGATCCTCCTTAAAGACGAGAGGACGCGCAACTTCTCGGTGGCCGCGCTCAAGGGAGCAACGGAAAACTGGCACGCGCCCTCGTCGGCCGTGATGTCTCGGCCAAAAGCTTTATCTGGTTTGGTCACAAAGCCAGTTAGCGGATTTTGCGGTAGTCTGCTGGTGCAGAATGGACTTGGCTGTCTTGATGCTTTCCCCAGGAAAGAGCAGGCAGAACTGTGCCGCAGACCCAAAGAATCTGTGAAGGAATGGAGCCTAATGAAGAAGGCGTGAAAGAGACAAATCACCCCATACCAAACTAACGAATGAATGGCTATTCCCTGACATGCTGAGAACATTAATAGCCTTAGATAAAAAGAAAAAAAAAAAAAACCTTAGCCTTTCCCAATCAAAGTTATGTTATTTAAATCTATATTTAAACTATTTTCCTGGACTTTTGATTCATAATTACTTTAATCGGTACATTGATTCATTTTTCTGGCTGTTTTAACATAATATTTTGTATTTGAATCGGTTTGTTCAGCTTATTCCTTATTCTCTTTTCTCAAGGATCTGATTTTGAAACACTCACATGGTTCAGTCTACATAAAGAACATTTCAACAAAGTACATGAAATACCTGAATATAAAAAAGGCACACCCGCTGTGATGGACTAGAATAGCCAATGAAATGACTGTGACCTACAGAATTCATAACTGAACTCCATTGAAAGTAGACAATTAAACAAATGAATTGGAATTGAAAAGGAGTCATGGTGAAAGAAATAAAAAACCCCAGACAGTTCGCAAAGTTCAAATGTGAGCCATTTGAAGGTACAACATAATCATAGGAAGTGTTCCAGAATACCATAGAAACTTTTTGGTATCAGTGCAGAGGTGAATGCCATCTGTGACTGGCTGAGATAGGCACCTTTAAAGATTGTGTGTTTGGTTAATCATGCATAGAAAATGAGTCAACATTACGATTTCTAATCGTTTTCAAGCTTCTTCACCTTTAAACAGTGTCTGTCTCTTTTTGTCATTTTGAACGAGTGAAAGAACGAACGAACGAATGAACGAACAAATGAATGAATGGACGGATGAATGAATGAGTGACTGAAAAAAAATAAACAAATAAACAAACAGTCATTTGAATGGAACATGTTTATATTTGCATGGCTTCGCCTGTACTCTTTGTTTGAGTGGTCATGACTATACTGGATTATCTCAGGGGGGCTCTGAGAGAGGAGATAACGCGTTTAAAGAAAAAGACAGCTTCAGACAGTTAGTCTGACTGAGGAAAGTGTGTTGGAGTGAAAAAAAAAAACCTCCCCTGCCCTGGGTATTAGCCTAGATGATGGCACAGATCATTTTCTGACTCTGCACAGCTGTATTCCCATCTGCCTGTGAAGTACAGAGATGAGCTCTAATTGATTAGCACAAGAAACACATGATCGGCTCCAATGGCAAAGAACTGGCCTCATTTACATAAAAACACAGCCAAGGGAAAAAACAAACCAAACTCTGACTATAGGTGGTGTTAGCGTGTTTTGGGGAAATAGACTAGATATGTCTGACACAAATTACTGATTACATTTTTAATTAATTTGATTTGCCCATCTGTCTTTATTTATTACTTATGAACACTTTCGTCTCCTTTTGAACCTGTTTTTAACAGCATCACATTACTTATGCCTGTATTAATGCGACTGTATGCAGCGATAAATGGAGCACTGATAGACCAGAAGAGCTCATGAAAACTATGATGACTGTTTCACACAACAAATTCACCATTGCTGAATTAACACTGAGAGCGCTGACTTAACACTGAGAGTGCTGAATTAACACTGAGAGTGCTGAATTAACACTGAGAGCGCTGAATTAACACTGAGAGTGTACATATGACTCTGCATGGGCATAGTATAAATAAATAACACAGGTGAATGTGCTGTGTGAATTTGCTGTGTGAATCTACAAAACTGGTGCTTTTTGAGCACCACAATCTTAGAATAATGAATAATTACCCCTTTTTTTTGGCATTAGTGTTCATCACAGCATCGCACAAATAAAGCCGACTGTGGAATAACTTGAATATATGTAAACGTGTTTGAAGTTTAAGTGAGAAAATGAATGCAATCTTTGTTATTAAATACATGTTAAGGAAAATGTATACATCTGATTTTGATGGAAACGCTGTTTCTGTCACGGCAACCGAGCGAATTGATTCAGTGTGTCCGTTCTGTAGTCAACGTCTGTGCTCGCATGTTTTGATTGATGGCTCCCCACATGGGCTCAACACAAACTGCTACAAACTCAATACAATCGCTGTTTTCAGTCTTCACCTTTGTGACAGCATTCTCAAGACCATGAGCATCCAGTCTGACAGCAATGGGAGAGTTAATCAAATCAGCTGACATAGGGCTAGAATCACAAATACCCAGACACGCAGATGAGCCTGTGTGCTCGGTCATTTAAAAGAAAAAAAAAAGAATAACTCTTACAAAAGCCAATTTCGTACTGAATTTTTTTTTTTTTTTAAAAAAACATCCTCCTCTGGGTTTCAGCGATGTACACAACACTCATCCTGAAGCTCACTCAGTGATTTTTATGAAGTTCAAAATGCTTTGGACAACCGTTAACCCTCCAGCAGACAGTCTGTATGAGCGATATTCAGGATGCAGACTTTGAACAAGCCATAATCAGTCTTGTGGTAGACAGGATTGTGTTAATTTGGTTTTTGTTTTTTTTCTGTTTCAAATAGCTATTATTCTATGCTACTGTTCACCACAATGAAATGTAAGCATCTGGTGTTTACCCACACTGTTACCAAGGATACAATCTTGAGAAAAGAGTTCAGTATCAAACCTCCATCTGCTATGCTGTGTTCATCACACTTGCCCACGACCCGTTTCCCCCCCCCAAAAAAAACTTAATCTGCCAACGAGAAGTTCATTAGCGAATCTTGCAAGCATCAGTTAAAACTTTTTTTTTTTTTTCCCCTCTGTTGCCACAGTCAACCGTATCATAAATCACTGTCTCCTCCACCAACCAGGGCGAGAAAGCAGTAACACACTTTGCCAGAAGACATCAGGAACCTCCTGTTACAATTTACTCCCACAATCCTTGTTATTCGTGGCCCGAAATAACAGATTGTCATATTAACATAATAGAAAAAGTATATACGTTTCTCTTTAAATGTGTTCCCTCCCTCAGAATATTATATCTGGTATTTTCTGTCACTTGATATATGTAGTCCACGCTCAGAACATGTAAATGTAAAATATCACGTCCTTCAGGACATAAATTTACATTTGTAAGTAGGTGAGGTCATTTTCAGTGTGTGCTGTTTATGAATAGTGTGTGTTTAGCTGATGCTTCACTGGAGAATTCTCTGCTTAATTGATTCTCTCTCTCTCTCGGTTTCATTTCAGACTGTGCGCATTCCTATTCGGTGTCAGTTTGGATTCTTCGGGTGCAGCGTGAGTTGCACCGTCGATGGAGCAGATCTAATGGATACGAGTTAGAATGTATTCTCTGACACCGCTTATGTTTGATTTATTACTCCGCCGTGTGTGATGTCTGTACTCCTCGTCATGCTAAAGCGGTTTGAAGGAGAGCGTCTGCCCATCGATTTCCTTTTATTGAAGGGTCAACAAAGTCTTAGCACACAAAAGGATCCATACAAAGCAACTATTAGTATCCACACTATGCTGCCGTAAGACTAGACCAAAGGCCACCTAAAGCAGAAGTGGCCACAGTAATCTGGTAGCAATGGCCTGTGTGTATTTACTGTTATTTGTGTAATCTGATGTGGAAGTAAGCATGCCTAAACTAGTGTTTTCCGAGTGCATAGTATTTGGAGGTCTAGCAGCTTTCCAACAATCCTGTTATAATACAATTTGACACTAACTGTATAAGACCCTTACTGTTAATTGCATAACCTCTCCAGATTTTTACAACTTGGTCTCATTACAGGGAGACCTCGCTGACCACAAACCAGGCGGATTTGAGCTGCGCCTGTTAAAGGCTGTTAAGCAAGATTATGTGTAATCAAGAGAAAGGACAGTTAAGAAAGGAACCAAAATTCAGATGGTCAAAAAAAGAAAAAGAAAGAAAAAAAACCCCACACCCTTGAGTTTCTGGAACACATCCCTCTAAGCTTACATACTACTGGTGTGTGTGTGTGTGTGTGTGTGTGCTTGTGTGAGCAGCATCTGGAGAGGGTGCCCTCCCATGCAACGGAAGCCAACAAAAACACCAAGTGGGCTTTCAGTGAACCACATGTTCCAAGAAAGACAAACAGTCTTTGGAAAACTATTGTCTGAAATATGGCTGTTGTATAAATGAGTCAGTAGTCTGAGTGAGGCTGAACTTAAAAACACTTTCAAAACAATTCCAAGCGTGAAGTACAATTACGGCTCTGACTGACATCAAACAACCCTCACATTAACCCTCTCCCCCAGACAAAAAAAAAGTCAATAAAAGACTGAGTTTTGAGTGGGAGATGGCACAGCATGTGTGTCTGAATAATAATGCCAGTTATGACCAGGGACTGGAATGTTTACTCTGTCTCCGTCAGAGTGTTTACACCAAAATTTTCAACCCAGTATTTCAGGAAAGGGTTAGGAGGATGTGGGGACGAGTCGATCTGCACTCCCGCAAAACCGAGTTTCCAAAAAAGTAGAAACAGTTCGGTAAATGTCTTTGTCTATGTACTGGTGAAAAGTGCAGAAATACCCCAAACTGGAAGTTCAGTGTTTTGGGACAGTGTTTTGGCTAGTTGTATCGCTGGCAGTACCTCAGGGTTGTTGTAGTTGTTTTTTTTCTCCATGAACACAAAGGCTTAGTCACTGTGATGACCCAGTGTAAATGCATATCTATGTAGATTTAGATTTGCTAATAACGATGATGTTTCGGTCTGAAAAATAAATGTTTTCTTAGCTTCGACAAGCTTGAAAAACACCCTTTTTTTCGCTGCCCATCTCGCGTGTGATGTGGACGATAAGGTTCTAATTTTTTTCTCACAGGAGGCAGAACAAAGCTATCAGTAATCTTTCAGACAGGAGGAAAATCTTGGTCATTGATATGTTTACTCCATTTCAAAATATTAACTTCTCCTTTTTCTTTTCTCTCTCTCTCTCTTTTTTTTTTTTTTTAACTAAGCCCACTTAACTAAATCAAGTCCAGCGTAATCGTAATAACGTGGTCGTGTTTCAGTGTTTTCTGTGTAACATGATCTGTTTGTCTATTCAGTTTAAGCCCTGTGATATTTTTGAGAGGTGCTGCAGTGACTGAAGAGACAGGTTGGGTTTTCAAGCTCTAGTGACCATTCAAGGGATTTGATACGTGTCCCAAGGTTTGACCGGGTCCCTGCGAGATCATGTCAGTCAGCGAGAGACCCTCATGTCTCCTTAATGCTTATAATCCCCCGTTAACATACTCTCAGTTTTAGGGCTCTATTTGCATTCGTGTCCTGTCATTGTGTGTATGTGCGTGATGCATCTGTCTGTGAGAGAGAGGCCTTACCATTCTGGGTTTTTTTTTTGTTTTTTTTTTCACACTACAGTAGAAATCCCAGTCCAGTCCTCAGTTAGTTTCGCTCTCCTTCCGGTTGCTCTTTATTCTAAATTGGTCATTATCCCAACCATCTGTTCCACCGTGAAACCCCACATTCAGCTCTTGTAGTTCTTTCTGCTGATCTTTTGTTATCAATCTGCCTCTGGAGCTTGTCCAGCGGGAGAGATTTTAGGATCTGTCTCTCCCTTGGCGTCAGAGAGGAACTCTGCAGGTATCCAGTTTGGGGATCCATTTTTCAATCATGTCATCAGTTTGACTGATTTTGTGTTTATTTATTTATTTTTTAACGATTTCATGCTGAAATAGACGTTTAATTTGTAATTAATGTGTCTAGACCATTTAAAACGCTTGTAATTATACCTCCACCCCAAAAAAAAAAAAAAAAGACCAAAACAGTGAATGTAGACTTTTGATTGGATATCATAATATCCATAACATAATCATTTTGATTGACTGTTCTATATCAAAACATAACTTTGTCCAGCTCATTTACTTTTCTTTTAATGTGTCTGAAAATACTGGAAAGAGAAACTGAAGTATGCTGTTAATGACGGAGTAACGATTTAACCAGCATAATCCTGCAAACCACTCCTGTTTATGTTTGTGTGTTTGTTTGTGTCTGCAACTTAAGACACACAGAGACCAGAGAAGCTGTGTTTGGCTTTGTAAATCCCGGTCTGGTAAAAGGAGGTAACTTGCCAAACGGTTGGTAGCTTGTTATTTCTGCTGTCTTAAACAGAGCATCTTGCTGACATGCCTGTCTGCAAAGACTGTAGAATCCTCATTTATCATTTTGAAAACTTGTCATTAGTTAGTTTTTATAGCTATCATAACTGTGTCATTATCAAATTATAAGTCATTTAAGACAAGCTATGATTTAGCACAGCCTGATGGCAAGTGAGGAGCAGTCTCCAAACATTGATGCCATTGTTCAACTCGACCGTGTTTTCCAAATTTAAAGACACGCACGGCAAAGCAGAAAGACACACGACCGAACACGTTACCTTTCGTAATGGCGGTTACGATGCAAAATCAAAAGGGCTTTCGTTTTTTTTTTTTTTTTTTTTTCTCGTTATACTTACCCAGAGCCCCGGATCTTACCGTGCAGTTTGGAGTTCAGCTCAAACTTTGAAGTCTTTCGACTGAACGCCTAGAGAAGGAGGTAGGGAGAAGAGGGGCACAGTATTCCGTAACCTCCTTCCTCTGTACCATTCGCAGTCATATCCCTGCAGTCTACGGGGACCGGGATGATCCCCCCCTTTGTCGGTCTGAGAGTTCTATGTGACAGCCACCCCTTCCCACTGCCTCCAGCTGATTCCATACATCTCCCTCCACAGCTCTGCCGCACAATCAATAGTCACCCTCCAGGGCTCTGAGAGCAAGATCAAAGATCCCAGTCATCATTTCTGACAAACTCTCTTTTTCTCCAAAACTGTTTGCACTTTCTCGCTAAATCCTCCCTGTTTTGTTGAACTTTTGAAGTCCTTCCATTTCTGGCGCTCTCAAGCCCCGTAGTTTCCAAAGAAAAACGGAATATTTTCTGTGCCTAATGAGTGTGATCGATAAAGACATGGAAAATGTAATTATTCTGCCGCATTCAAAAGGCATCTCTTACGAAATAGTCTTCCTTTCCAGTGTGTTTGTGTTACTGTCACCATTCACATACATGAAACACCAAAAAAAAAAACACCACCACCACCACCACCACCACCAACAACAACAACAACAAAAACAACAACAAAACGGAGTCTTCGGCCTCATTTTAAGTATATTACACAGCATCGATCCAGAAGGGAGACATTATAAACACCAGCTGATTTAAATCCAAAGAATTTGCAGTGCGTACACATTCAAAATGAAGTCATTCTAATTACTTGTAGTCTGTGAAAGAATACTTGCGAGAACACATTTTCACAAAATCCAAAGCAGGAGAATAAAATAAATTGCGGTTCGGTCACATTGCTGTATTTACTGCCATTATGTAAATGTAGCACAGATTTTCTCCCATAAACCACAAGTGATCGGAGTTACTAAATTTTGAATGTCTCTACACTGGAATGATTTGATGAAATACATGTGTGTGTGTGTGTGTGTGTGTGTTTGTTATAAATAATTATCATTTTGGGGTATCATGTGGTAGCTCTGCTGCAGAGGCTGTTGTCATCGTGCTAGTGTCTGAGAACAGATTTTCTGGTAAGTGTGCTTTGTAAATTAGTTGAATGGATGCATTATGTTTCTTAGATGGTCTTACAGCAACTTCATCATGTTCAGTGATGAATGACCACATGAAAAAAACTCCAGTGCTGCTAAACCTCATTGTGCTCTTCAAATTATTGCGGCGCATTGGGAATACAATAAAAAAAATTAAAAAAAAAAAAAAAGAGAGAGAGAGAGAGAGAGAATATGATCCTTCAGAGTGCTTTGAATCACTGTACTTAAGTGATCTCTGAAGTCATTGGTCATTAAGATGATGATGTCGTCCTAGTATAAAACGCAGATGTGGTGTTTGTTCTCTTGTTCTCGTTCTCGTTCCCGTCCCCTCTCTCTCTCTCTCTCTCTCTCTCTCTCTCTCTCCCCTTCTCTTGGTGCCCTATTGGCAGCAGGTGATGGTAGTACGCCAAAATGGGCAGCTAATAAACGGTGATGTCACCTACGCACTATTCTCAATACTTGTTCCTGTCAAACCTATGATGTCTGCCAGGATATGACCGGAATGCTTTGGGCTTAAGGGCTCATTATGGCCGGCCTAATCTCTGCACAGACGTCTCCCATCATCAGATTTTTCTACTGCCAGTATGTTTAGCACGGCTTACCGCAGTAACAGTCGGGCATTCTCTGTGGTAAACTGACTGAACGCTAACGTCCAGCTCTGAGAATCAGCGTTGAGGTTCACCCTGCTTGTGCTGTCTTGTACGGTGCCCGCTATGTCACATCCGACCGCAGTTAAGTGGCATTTCATGTACTAGAAGGATCTGGCAATTTTCCATTACCCTTGCGTTGCTGTTTTGCACCGCATCATGTATTTTACACACTTCAGAAGTACACAGTGCCGATGCACAACGTGAGCTGTCTAGACTTGTTGACGGGTGAGAACGGTGGTCTCCTTTTAGCCGGTATCACAGTGAGTTCTTTAATAGCTCAACTAGGGGTTGGACATGGAAGGCATTATATCCTCTGTAGGTTCTGGCCTTTCTGATTAAATTAAATGGTAAATTATAAATGAGAGACTGGAGTTTAGCCTAGTGCCTTTATAATGATCTCCATTATCTTGTAATGCGTTTGCCCTTCATTTAAGCCCTCGTACGGTAAGATAAAGGGACTTAAACAAGAGTCCCAGTAAAATATAATAAGTGTAGCTGCAGTTAAAGGAAAGACGCATCTGGAGCAGTTACTTTGTTTTGATCATGCCTAATTGCTCGATCTGTGGGGATGAGTTTAGCTGAGAACATGAATCTTTCTCATCAGACTGCTGTCTTGAGAACACTATGGTTATACCTAATGCATTTAAGTTTTATTAGAGGAAGGATATGCATGCCCTCTGTGATATACTTGTACAGAAATAGAAATATATTGTCATTGCTTCATTGGCTTTATTTTGTTGGGTTTGTTGTATCTACTTCAAAACATTAAGAACTTTAGCAGTTTGTTTCATTATACTGCAGTAGTAATATTAGTCTTCATAGTCATATGAAGTTCCCTTATTCTAAATAAAGCGGTTTCAAATGCATTTAGTAGATGTGTGCAGAACTATTTAGATTTTGTTCAAATGCAAACTCTGAAAATTTCTTCCAAAGACCTCCAGGTGGCAGCCCGGCAGTTGAAAGAAGCAGGCTCAAGTATTTGTTTTATAGTCAAACTTTAACAAGATGCGTGTACAGCAGAAACACATACATCACACTGTAAAGGTTTCTGCCATATCTTCGTGAATGTCGTATATCCTGATCAATCATCCAGTCACTTCTGCTCGGCTTTCGTGACAAACTGCTGCACTTGTTTGAGTTTAGTCTCAGATACTCTCCTAACAGGTCCAACTTTAAAGGGGGTCAAGGTATCCGTCTGTCCCAGTTTGATTTTTAGTACTACATAACTACCCCCTCCACCCTCAACCCCCCCTCCACATTGTTTGTCCCAGATGTTTCCAATCCTTGGCCAAATGTAGCCCAGCTGCCCCATGATCCCACCTCCCCCCACCCCTCCACACCCCCCCCCCCCCCCCCATCCTGCTGAAAGAGGTTAATGGAAAAGAGCAATGGCAATGATGAAAAGGCTGGGCCATGGTAAAGCTCCGTTCGAATGTGAAGCAGGCAGCCAGACCGGAAAAGCCAAACTGTGTAATGAGGAACCATCCCGGTGGCACATCTGTAGTGGGTTGGGAGTGAAGGAATAGTCATAAAAGAGCTTTGGAGATTGTCATTTAAAACAGGCCTTTTAGTCCTGATTTAAGAGGCGCTCCCGGGATGAGATTTAACAGGTACAGTGTGTTTTGGTAATGGACTTTATCTCCTCTGCCTTGACAGTAGCTCTGTCTCAAACCATTGCAGACTAGACGTTTTGAGGATTACGTACGTATACACAAAAGATGTTCCATTTACCATTCACAACGACATCAACAACAACACCAGCAACAACAACAACAACAACAACAACAACATTAACCATATATGTGTATATATTGTTACTATGTATGTATGTGTATATATATATATATATATATATATATATATATATATATATATATATATATATATATATATATATATATATATATATGTGTGTGTGTGTGTGTGTGTGTGTGTGTTGTGAATAGAGCAGCTTATAGCTTATATGTTCAAAAAGATGTCATACAAAGTTAGAAATGGAAAGGTTCAGAGTTGCGTGAAATATAAGAGGATGGAAAGGCAATCCGTGTGGCCTGACTTTATTTCTTTATTTCTTTATTTATCTGATGATATATTAGCCATCTGAGGGTTGAAAAAGCAGTTTAAACTGATTGGCAACACGTAATAGTTTAAGATGAAACATTTGCATCATCTTCTCTTAATGCACTGAGCTATTTTTGTGCTTTACCCCCCTCCCCACACACACACACTCACACACACTGTGTCTCTGCAAAATTAATGAAGATGAGGATGGCTGCAACATAACTTCAGTCTGTTTTATTAAACAGCACGCGAATTACATTCCGTTATTTGACCAGTATCAAGTACCAGCTCCTTCCGCATGTAACAAACCACTAAAATACATTCTACATTTTTTTTTTTTCCTTTTTCTGAGGCAACCTTTGCTTCTTTTATTGAGGATTGAATCCACTAATGGCATCAGCTACTGTTTCACTGTATCACTGTAACACACTGGCTCAAGTGTCAAAAAATGTTAGCTTTGGGTAATGCTCGTGTATAAGCATTTAAAAAAAAAATCAAAATCTAAGCCCTTTTAAAATATAGTTAGTTGTTACACTGGCTATGAATTTTAATATTCAGTAGTCCACTCTGTCAAAACAACAACAACAACAACAACAACAAAACAAAAACAAGAAAACAACGTTGCATAAAATGCCATCTGGTACATCATAGTGATGCACTCTCATCAACTTGAAACAATCTGGAGCCTCTTGAAGAAGCACTATCCACCAGGGGGCAAGGAGGATAACTGATATCATTGCCACTGACTTTTACAGAGAACATATGTGCATATGTTTGCAATCAGCAGCTCCTACTGTAGATGTAATGAATGTAATGTATGAAACTGTTTTAAGCTGCTCTTTAAAGGGAGTGTGTTTTCTCATTC